>NW_015387903.1:50863-84312 GCF_001527695.2 Protobothrops mucrosquamatus | reverse complement strand
GGCTTTCATTCCTAAGGCGGGACTAGAATTCACAGTCTCCTGGTGATTGGCCCAAAGTCACCCAGCTGGCTTTCATTCCTAAGGTGGGACTAGAATTCACGGTCTCCTGGTGATTGGCCCAAAGCTGGCTTTCATTCCTAAGGTGGGACTAGAACTCACAGTCTCCTGGTGATTGGCCCAAAGTCACCCAGCTGGCTTTCATTCCTAAGGCGGGACTAGAATTCACAGTCTCCTGGTGATTGGCCCAAAGTCACCCAGCTGGCTTTCATTCCTAAGGTGCGACTAGAACTCACTATCGCTTGGTTTCTAGGCCAGCATCTTAACTGCTATAGCAAACGGCCTCTTGTTTCTACTCTGCCTGGTCTTCTATTGATCATCCAAAGGATGACTGGGGCAAAAAAGTCAAAGCAAAAAGTGCACTGATGATGTTACCTAGTTGGGTAATGAAATGTCTGCAAGAAAACAGCCAAGCTCAGAGAGCACCAAGGACCCCATAAATTCAATTCCTAGCCAGGCACAGAATTGCGTCATTTGAAGAGAAGACACCCGAATCCACAAATCCTGAAGACAAAAAAAAAAACAAAAACAGACTTCAGGCAAATCTCTGCTTTGATAGACAAGGAAATAATTGCACTCTTTTGTACCCGTTGTGTTATTCAACAATTGGTTGGCACTCCGTTTGGGGCCTGTGGTGGAGCGCATTGTTGTTTTTAATCTAGGGTGATCAGAGGGAGACAAGCGCCTTTTGTGTTCGACACACAGAGCATGTTGGCCTCAACACTCGCGCATAGAAAACAGTGGCCGATTCCTATAATCAAAGGGAACTTTGCACATTTTGACAGTAGTTCCAGAAAACTCTGCAGAGTCCTGAATTGTTCCTGCTAGGGCCAGATCCTAGGGGCCACACATCACAAATGATGTTTTTGTATGCACAAAAATGGAAGGGCATTTCGATTCCTACCGTGGATGAATGGCTACAGAAGCTGATGGAGTTGGCAGAGATGGCTAAATTGACCGTTTTGATTAAAGAAAAGAATATAGATAGCTAAACTTTTGTTTCTACCTGGATTTGTTTCTACCTTCTGGATTTTGTGCTTGAGGTGGAAAAAAAATGAAACGTTGATCTTTGGGATTTACTGATTAGATGGATTTGTTGTTATAGAAATGGCTAGTTTAGACTACTTTGGAAACATAAAAAAGGGAAGTTTGATGTTAATGCTTTATTCTACTGCAACAGAGGAAGTCGAGAGTCAATGCTCTTTTTTTCCCTTTCTCCCCTCCTCCCCCCTCAATTCTTTTTCCCTTTTCCTTCCCCACTGGGCCTTACTATCTGTTTTTGGGGTGTGTTTTTTGTATTTTGTATTTTATAATACAGTAAAATGTTATAATGATTTTAAAAAAGAAAGAAATGATGTTGTAGACTTGCAGTGTTTCTCAACCTTGACAATTTTAAGGCATGTGGACTTCAACTCCCAGAATTCCACAGCCAGCAATGCTGGCTGTGGAATTCTGGGAGTTGAAGTCCACATGCCTTAAAATTGTCAAGGTTGAGAAACACTGTGTAGAGGAACCGCACAGAAAAGATTTAAATTATAGGTAAAAGATTCACTGCAGTTTCACCCAGGCAACCTTCCATTTTGGGCTGTACAAAACCATTGTCTGTGCTTTTTACGAATAATAAAATTCTGGAAAGAAATTTGCCTGTCCTTTTTTTTTTTTTAACGTAGAAAATCAGATCATCTTGCAAAAGTTAATCTCTTAGCTTAGACTAATTTATATTTGGTGTGGAGTTCTTGGTGCTCTCTGAGCTTGCCTGTTGGCTTGCAGACTGTCATGGTTCCGACAGATGAAACTCTTCAAAAGAACTTTGTTTACCGTAAAGAATCTTTTATTCGAGAAACAAAGTATTGGCACTACATAGTTAAAGCCAAAAACTGAATTCCCCTCCCCCAATTAACAGTCATAAATCACATTCCCCAATTAGCTTGAAGCACAGGTTTTCTCCCCAGCTCTCCAGCCCGCCAAATCTTTATCAGATCTGGGCGCAATAACCTTGATTCCCACGGCTGAGTTATTGTTGTTATGACTAACTGGACTCTCATCCACATCCCCCCTCCCAGCATCAACTAACTCTAAAAGCAAAAGAGAAAAGATGGCTCCATTTCCATCTGTTGTCAAAGCAAGAACGTCCGATGTTAGCAGCGTTGACACAGACATTTTGTTACCCGACTAGGTAACGTCATCAGTGCAGCTGAGTGTGGGGTTTGCTGTTTTAAAACATCTGCAAGCCAAAAACCAGATCTAGGGAGCACCAATTATTCCACGGTTCAACCCTGAGCTACATTTGATGTATCAGGAATAGGTCAATGAAGACGTATACAGGCAGTCCTCAATTTACGACCACACAATTGAGCCCAACATTTCTGTTACTAACAAGGCAGTTGTTAATTGAGTTTTTTTGCCCCACTTGGCAAACTTCTTTCCCACAGTTGTTAAGTGGATCACTGCGGTTGTTAAATTAGTCACACGGTTGTTAAGTGAATCTGGCTTCCCCATTGATTGTGCTTGTCAGAACGTCACAAAAGGGGATCCCTGGGACACTGCGACCGTCATAAATATGAACCAGTTGCCAAGCGTCTGAATTTTGATCACGTGGCCAGGGGGGTGCTGCAACGGTCATAAGTGTGAAAAATGATCCCTTTTTTTCAGTGCCACGGTAACTTGGAGCTGTCTCTAAGTGAACTGTTGTAAGTTGAGTACTTAGATTTCCCCTGATCCATTCGAAGGGCACTTTCTTGTTTTACACGCCGAGATGAGATGAGATTTTGAGAACATTTAGCACAGCCTTCTTGCGAAAGCTAATTAAGAACAACTTGATCAGCTGCTTGGCCCAGTAAGACTGGGAATAAGAGAATAACAGGGCTGCGTAGTTAGTCTAATGGAATAAATAGGTTAGCACACATCTCCCTCCTGCTTAGAGGGAGGCCAAGTGAGCACGAGGGAATAAATACAAAGCTCCGAGGTGCATAGATCCGTAATTGATGTTCGCTGCTATAATAAATACAATTTAACAGGCTCAGCTTCAGATGGTTGGGAATAACAGCGTGGTAGCCTAAATCCCATTGAGAAGGCAACGAAGGACCCTCTTAATGTCAGTGCCACAGCAGAAATTGGAAATGTCTTCCCCTGTCGTTAAAAGCAAAGAATATTTCATGAAAGGGGTCAGAGAGGAGAATCTTGGTTGGTCCCCAAAAGGGCTCTCAAGGGACCCACCAGCAAAAAATGATCCTTCCACGCAGCCCCACAACCACCAGTGGGGACACCTTTCAGTCTGTGTGAAGGTTTACAACAGATCTGCGTTCTGTTCATCAGAAATAACCCAAGGGACGATGACTGTGGAATTACCGATGGGTGTTTGGAATTACTACTGGATACAGGCCACCTCTTCTACCAAGGACCAGGTTAAGGACCCCTTAGCGGAACATCCCAAAAGTGCTTTTTGTTCTGAGTGAAGAACTGAAGATGCTTCTTGGATGAGAAGCAAAATCTCTTCAGGGAAAAACAAAGTCTAGTTGCCTTTTGGAAAAGCACCTTTGGGACTACCAGGACCTGGATGACCGAGGATCTCCACAGACCCTTAGCAGAAAATATGTGATGCCCAGCTCTGTTCTCAGCAGAAAGGAAAAGGGGAGAGGGTGGTGGCTTGGAGGGGGCAATAGCCAAGAGATGGTCAGTATTAAGGGCCTCATTTATTGAACCTAACAGTAAGGCTCCTTACTTAGCTTTCTTCCAGTGACTTCTCCTCCATACTTTGTTGTAGAAAACAACAAATATGGAGGCCATCACTTGACCCTGCCCCAAGTCCATCTGCTCCCTTGTCATTTTCTCTAAGGTACAAGGACTCATTATGCCAGGGGAAAGTGCCAGGGGAAGGCAACGGACAGGATGATGGGTCCGGAGACCAAGTAGGGTATGTTTAGTCTGAAGAACCAGTCATCTAGAGACCAGAGAGGAGAATATCTGTATCTTCAGAAAGTTTGCTTAACAGAATAACAGGGCTGGAAGGGACCTTGGAGGTCTTCCAGTCCAACCCTTTGCTCAAGCAGGAAACCCTATAACATTTCAGACAAGTAACAACAACAACAACTTTATCGTCACTTTGAATGTACACCAATCGGCATGCATCAAAATGAAATTCCGTTGCATATAGCTTTCAAAGAGTCACCACCTCCGATATACACTCCTTGTTCGTGTCCAGCTCAAGTTTCAGATCATCCATTTTAGTCTCTAGGGAGCGAACGATGACAAGCAGGACAGATGGAAATGGAGCTCTATGTGGATTAGCCCTCAAATTAGCTTGTATTCCTGCACGACAACCTCGCCTCCTTTCCTTTTTCTGATCCTGACTCTTCCACTTTTTCCTTAAAGAGGCCTTGCTTTTTTTCTGCCCCTGGAGCACGCACGCTGCCGCCATCACCAACTCTTCCAAAAGCCTCTCTCTCTTCCACTGGACCTTCAGACAGCCTCATCCAGTTCCTTCGCTCTATACGCCCCGGGTCCTCTCCTCCTCTGCCTCTGATTGTCCAGTCTCATCTTAAATGTGTTGGAGCACCCATAACTTCTGTAAACAAATTGTTCCACTGGTTAATTGTCCTCACTGTTAGGAAATTTCTCCTTAATTCCAGGTTGCTTCTCTCCTTGATTAGTTTCCATCCCTTGCTTCTTGTCCTGCCTTCAGGTGCTTTGGAGAAGAGGTTGACCCTCCTCTTTCAAGACTCAAGTTATTGTAACCTGTAACAGCAGAGTTCTAATCATTCCCCTGTTTATTTTATGACCCGATGTATCTCAAAGGGCTGACATTCTCTTTAATTGGGTGGCAAAAAACAAAACAAAACAAAAATAAATACACCCGGAAAGATCTTCTGTTGACACGAGCTGCCAAACAACTCACTCTGATGGTGGTCGTCTCTTTTCCATCAGAGCTTTCTAAGCCAAGCGGAGAAGGCCGTTAATCAAGGATGCTTACAGCAACAGCGGTTGGCCCTTTGAGGTCTTTCCCAGATCTACAGTTCTTTAGAGAGGAGCTTTTTATGTTGCTCACAAAGTGTGTAAACCCCGGATTTCGCCTTTATCCCAGGCACTTATTCTATAAATCCCATCTCTTGTACAAAACTGTTGGCATTGCATCAAAATCCCCAAGGTTAGGCACTGAAAAAGGGCTTTGAAGTACATTATATCATAGCGGCTCCGTTGCGTTTTTGACACGTTTTGTTAGTTTAATATATGGGGAGGGCGGGCGGGCGGGTGGGTGGGAGGGAGGCAGCCAAAGTACAGTTGTACTGTGCCGAATTACATCATAAGCATGATAGGCTATCCTCGGAGACGGATACAAATCTACTCGCGGAAAGGAAGGGGAGGATATAAGCGAGGGAGATTTTCCCACAAATGAAATAATGGCTTTCATGTTTAATAAGAATATTATCTCATGGGCTTCGTCCAGCCACTTCTGCCTTCTGCCTAGCTACTTCAGGCAGACCGCAAGATGGTTCTCCTTTGAATCACCGGGGGGAAACCAGAATGAATATTGAGCGCGCTCAGGGGTTGAAGGTTTTACTTATTTATTTTTCAGGCTTTTAAAGAAAAAGGCAGAAGAATTGGGGAAGAGGGGCGAAAGACAGGAGACATAAATCAGACTCGCAGCTAAAAGAATTGTGGGCCGGTGTGGGATCCAAGGACGGGCAAAATGGGTCCAATTTAGTTTCTTCTCTGTTTCTGGCTTAAAATCCTGTTCAACCAATCGTCAAAACGCTTTTTAAGGTTTTCCTGTAAAAGTCTGCACAAAAAACTGCTGATGTTTTTATGGGCCTTTCTTGTAACTATAGACCCATTTTATGCAAGCTGGCTTTATGGACACATTTCTGCAACCTTTTTGACCGTTACATATTTTTCGACTGTAGTACTTTTTTCACTAGCAAACTTTCGGTGAATAATTATAAATATCATTATTATTATTATTATTATTATTATTATTATTATTATTATTATTGTGTTTGTATGTGAGTATATGCATAACAGTATTTTTTTGAGAACTAAATGCAACAAAATTTCATTTTAATGTAAGCTGACTAGTGTACATTTAAATTGACAATAAAATTTCTATTCTATTCTATATTCTATTCTATATTCTATTTTATTCTATTCTGCTATTTTATTCTATTCTATTCTATATTCTATTCTATTCTATTCTATTCTATTCTATATTCTATTCTATTCTACTGTATATTCTATTCTATATTCTGTATTCTGTATTCTGTATTCTATATTCTATATTCTATATTCTATATTCTATATTCTATATTCTATATTCTATATTCTATATTCTATATTATATATTCTATATTCTATATTCTATTCTGTTCTGTTCTGTTCTATTCCATTCCATTCCACTCCACTGTCACAGATAGTCCTTGACTTAAGCATCACTTTTTAGCAGCTGTTGAAAGTTACAATGGCATTGAAAAAAGTAACTTAGAACCAGTCCTCACACTTATGACCGTCACAGCATCCCCACAAGTATGGGATAAAAAATTGCAACCATCATAAATACATGCATCCAAAGTTCCAGAATCACGTGATCACTATTTGCAAAGTTGCCAACAGCAAAATGAACATTGCAACACTCATAAATATGAACCCGTTGCCAAGCGTCTGAATTTCGATCACATGACCATGGGGACGCTGCAATGGTCATAAGAGTGAAAAACGGTCCTAACTCCCTTTTTTCAGTGCCGTTGTAACTTGGAACAGCCACCAAATGAATTGTTGTTAAGCCGAGGACCACCTGTATAAAGATAAGCCCACTCAGGGGTGGGGTGGGCCACTGGAAAGTCCAGCTTCTACCCACAGCTTTAAACAAACCATCCAAAAGGCAGCAGACTGTGATCAGAAAAGGGGCCTCAGGAAGTCACACGCCAGGGAAATCTGAGATTCAGACAGTTCAGATGAGTATAAAAGCTTGTATTGCAAGCTTAAACTCTCTACAAGAATCTGAGAGAAATTAGCGGGAGTTAAGAAGGAATTCAAGGTGGGCTGGACTTAGATCTCTTGTGGGCACACAGGGACTCAGGTCTGATGATCTGTTTAACCCCGCCCCCCTCGGGCTCACCCTGGTTATCTCCTACACCCATATAAATTTTACCAGGGGAAATGGAAATGGGGATGACCCATTAGCTAGCCTCATTTCCTCTATCACGGGATGAAGGGGGAAAGAGAGGAATTCTCCGCTTCAATGTGCATAAAAACCCAAACAGAAATCTACTTCTCTCTATATTCATAATCTGGATGATTCAGTAATTACGCAGCTGAGCATCAGAGCTATTCAGCCTGAACAACTGAAGGGCCATTGACGAGATCATAGCCTCTTTATTCAAGATTAATTCATCTGTCTTTCAGCTCAAGAAGACTGGAGAGGTTCACACCACTCCAGCGCTTTCAAAGAGCTATTCTCCAGCTTGCCTATCAAAAAAAAAGGGCTGATTTTACAAGAACAAAGGCCAAGCCCATCAAGTCCTTCATGCAGTGGGGGTAGGGTGCTCCCCCCCCCAAACGGAGACCTGAAGCCAAGATTGGCTGAATTAACAAAGAGAAAGAATGAAGATCACTTGAGATGTTAGCACCGCTTTATAATGCCTCGTTAATACTGCATCCAGTTTTGGTCACCATGATATAAAAAAAGATGTTTAGATAATAGAAAGAGTGCAAAGAAGATCAATAAAGAAGATTGGGGGGCTGGAGGCTAAAACATTATGAAGAACGGTTGCAGGAATTGGATTATATCTAGTTTAATGAAAAGAGGGACTAGGGGTGACACGATAGTGTTCCAATATTTGAGGGGCTGCCACAAAGGAGAGGGGGTCAACTCATTCTCCAAAGCACCAGAAGGCAGGACAAGAAATAATGGATGGCAACTAATGAAGGAGAGAAGCAACCTGGAATTAAGGAGAAACGTCCTAACAGTGAGGACAATTAACCAGAGGAACAGAAGTTGTGGGTGCTCCATCACTGGAGGTTTTTAAGAAGAGATTGGACAACTATTTGTCCTATCTCTTGAGCTGAGGGATTGGACTAGAAGACCTCTCAAGGTCCCTTCCAACTTTGTTATTCTGTTAAGATGGGGCACAGAGGAATGTAAGGCAAGGCATCTCCCACTCTCTCCCCCCCTCTTTCTGTGGTGTTCAAACATTGCACTAAGCCCTCATCTTAGCATCTTTGGCAAACTGCTTCTTTTCAATGTGTGAACGCTGCATTTCTGGACTTCTTTCACCCCAAGATTGTGGCTTTGCTCAATGTGGGAAGCCCCTCTCTCTTCCTCCTCCTGGATTTCCACTTTTCCTTCACTTTTTGAGAATGCAAAAAGAGAAAGAACAGGAGCCTTGAACTTAATTAGCCATGAAATTCAATGTAGCTTGACTCTTAAGTCCAAGGTTATCCACACACTTTCTAGGATTGCACTCTTGGCTTTTAGTAAGACAGGCCTCTCTTATTTTCTATTACATCTGGATTATAGCTTTTGTGCCGGCAATTCTTCCTTAATTCTGCACAGTTTGTGAATGTGTTCTATGCTCATTTCTCTTGACTGAAGCCCACACATAACAGAGTGTAGATAACCCAGAGCAAAAACAGAAATATTTTATCCATGCAATATGTTTCCAAGTCGTCCTCCTCCTCTGTCGTCTTCTTCTTCTTCTTCTTCTTCTTCTTCTTCTTCTTCTTCTTCTTCTTCTTCTTCTTCTTCTTCTTCTTCTTCCTCTTCTTCTTCTTCTTCTTCTTCTTCTTCTTCTTCTTCTCTTCCTCCTCCTCCTCCTCCTCCTCCTCCTCCTCCTCCTCTTCTTCTTCTTCTTCTTCTTCTTCTTCTTCTTCTTCTTCTTCTTCTTCTTCTTCTTCTTCTTCTTCTTCTTCTTCTTCTTCTTCTTCTTCTTCTTTCTTCTTCTTCCTCTCTCTCTCACTCTCTCTTTTGCTTTATTTCACTGTGTTTGACAACATCTTTCTGCTGCAAAGGATCCACTGTCTCTCTCAATGCCACCAAATGTAACATCTGCACATTTTCCCCCCTTTTTTTGCAGATCCAGCTCCTATTGCATGAACGCCAGCAGCCGAGGCCATATTTCATTCTAGTGTTTTTTTCTCAGTCAACCACAAATACAGCTTAGAAACCATGATGAGAAAAATTCCAGCAAGTTTTGGCACACTGACTCCTTCAACTACAGAGCAGATCTCTCTTGAAGGCTTCCAAAATACCCGGAGCCAATCCTTAATTCTTTTAAATCTGGGGCAAAATTGCCACAAGCTAAGTCTTCCTTGCAAACAAGTGGCGGAAAAAGAAATCACGAGATTTGTGGCTGCAGAAAACAAGGCAGTTAAGGGCACACCACCAGTTCAAACTTTATGGTGGCTTGAAACAAGTTAGATAGGCTTAGTCCTCCTTTGCAAACTTTTTTGGTCCAAAATTTATGAATTCAGGAGCATTTCCAAGCTTGCGGCTGTACAGAAAAAGTGTGTGGAGGTGTCAGGGAGAAAGACACACTCAAAGAGAGACGCAACACCTGATATTCATATCTGTATTTTCCTCGCTTCCAGCATCTGGTGACTTATTCCGAAGACAGCTTTATTAAGGCAACTTTTGAAAATTAAAAATGTAACATACCTTCATTTCTCTGAATTCTCCTTCCCCTTCTCTTCCTTCTCCGTTTTTTTTTCTTAAAAGTTGGACTTTAGTAAAAAATATCAGCGAATCCGGTCATCCCCTTACTTTCATGCTCTGAAGGAAAAAAAGAGAGAAGGCAGCTTGTAAAGACAATGAAATGCAGTGTCTACAAGCACCATACTGTACTTTAGTTTTTATTAGCTATTTAAGTTTCTATAAAATTAGAAGTTATCAAAGCCCAGAAGTTATCAAAGACCTGCCTCCAGAAGCGGTGAATGCTCCAACACTGGAAGTTTTTAAGAAGAGACTGGACAGCCATTTGTCCGAAATGGTATAGGGTTTCCTGCCTGAGCAGGGGGTTGGACTAGATGACCTCCAAGGTCCCTTCCAACTTATTATTATTATTATTATTATTATTAACCACCCCAACAAAGCTCATCCCTGAAGAACGGAAAAGCTGAAAAAAATGGCAAGGGCTCCCCCCTATAAATAAATCGTGTTCTTTGTTACCAAGATTATAAAAGCTGGAAACTACATGAGATTAGCTAGAACTAAGGAGAAACTTCCTAACAGTAAGAACAATTAACCAGCNCTTCTTCTTCTTCTTCTTCTTCTTCTTCTTCTTCTTCTTCTTCTTCTTCTTCTTCTTCTTCTTCTTCCTCTCTCTCTCACTCTCTCTTTTGCTTTATTTCACTGTGTTTGACAACATCTTTCTGCTGCAAAGGATCCACTGTCTCTCTCAATGCCACCAAATGTAACATCTGCACATTCCCCCCCCTTTTTTTTTGCAGATCCAGCTTCTATTGCATGAACGCCAGCAGCCGAGGCCATATTTCATTCTAGTGTTTTTTTCTCAGTCAACCACAAATACAGCTTAGAAACCATGATGAGAAAAATTCCAGCAAGTTTTGGCACACTGACTCCTTCAACTACAGAGCAGATCCCTCTTGAAGGCTTCCAAAATACCCGGAGCCAATCCTTAAGTCTTTTAAATCTGGGGCAAAATTGCCACAAGCTAAGTCTTCCTTGCAAACAAGTGGCGGAAACAGAAATCACGAGATTTGTGGCTGCAGAAAACAAGGCAGTTTAAGGGCACACCACCAGTTCAAACTTTATGGTGGCTTGAAACAAGTTAGATAGGCTTAGTTATCCTTTGCAAACTTTTTTGGTCCAAAATTAATGAATTCAGGAGCATTTCCAAGCCTGCGGCTGTACAGAAAAAGTGTGTGGAGGTGTCAGGGAGAAAGACACACTCAAAGAGAGACGCAACACCTGATATTCATATCTGTATTTCCCTCGCTTCCAGCATCTGGTGACTTATTCCGAAGACAGCTTTATTAAGGCAACTTTTGAAAATTAAAAAATGTAACATACCTTCATTTCTCTGAATTCTCCTTCCCCTTCTCTTCCTTCTCCTCCGTTTTTTTTCTTAAAAGTTGGACTTTAGTAAAAAATATCAGCGAATCCGGTCATCCCCTTACTTTCATGCTCTGATAGAAAAAGAGAGAGAAGACAGCTTGTAAAGACAATGAAATGCAGTGTCTACAAGCACCATACTGTACTTTAGTTTTTATTAGCTATTTAAGTTTCTATAAAATTAGAAGTTATCAAAGCCCAGAAGTTATCAAAGACCTGCCTCCAGAAGCGGTGAATGCTCCAACACTGGAAGTTTTTAAGAAGAGACTGGACAGCCATTTGTCCGAAATGGTATAGGGTTTCCTGCCTGAGCAGGGGGTTGGACTAGATGACCTCCAAGGTCCCTTCCAACTTATTATTATTATTATTATTATTATTATTATTATTATTATTATTATTATTATTATTATTATTATTATTATTATTATTATTATTATTATTATTATTATTAACCACCCCAACAAAGCTCATCCCTGAAGAACGGAAAAGCTGAAAAAAATGGCAAGGGCTCCCCCCTATAAATAAATCGTGTTCTTTGTTACCAAGATTATAAAAGCTGGAAACTACATGAGATTAGCTAGAACTAAGGAGAAACTTCCTAACAGTAAGAACAATTAACCAGCAGAACAGCTTGCCTTCAGAAGTTGTGGCTGCAACCTAGAACTAAGGAGAAAGTTCCTGACACTTAGAACAATTAACCAGTGGAACGACTTGCCTCCAGAAGTTGTGGGTGCTCTGACACTGGAGGTTTTCAAGAAGAGACTGGACAGCCATTTGTCTGGAATGATATAGGGTTTCCTGCCTGAGCAGGGGGTTGGACTAGATGACCTGCAAGCTCCCTCCCTCTGTTATTCTAAACTGAAATTATCCAGGAGGCTTAACCAAGTTAAGTTAGAACCCAACATTTTCATTTGCTCCAAGAAGCTAAGCTTCATTAGCGTTATCCTTGAATAAGTTCTACGGTAACTACAATCCATCCAGAATAACAAAGAATTTGAAGGGACCTCGGAGGTCTTCTAGTCTAGCCCATCTAAACCATTTCAGACAAACGGTTGTCCAATTGGTTCTTAAAAACTTCCAGTGATGGAGCACCCACAAGTTCTGGTGGCAAGCCGTTCCACTGTCTCACTGTCAGGAAATTTCTCCTTAATTCCAGGTTGCTTCTCTCCTTGATTAGTTTCCATCCATTGCTTCTTGTCCTGCCTTCAGGAGCTTTGGAGAATAGGTTGATTCCCGCCCCCCCCCTTTTTTTTTCTTTGTGGCAGCCCCCAAAATATTGGAACCCTGCTATCATGTCACTCCTTTATACTTTGGGAATCAAGCTGGTGTGATTGCTTGATCAAACTGTGTTTAGAATAAAACATACCAAGGCACAAATATGAGAAGCTAGATTGGCCCCAGGTAAGTATAATGCCAGTTTTATATCTTGCATAGTGCCTTCTTTGCATTCATTCCCCCTCCAAACATATATTTCTTTACATCCAGATTTTTTAAAAAAATCCCTAAATTAATCAGTGCTTTTCAAATAACCATCTACTCTTTGGGTTTTCCTGATATTAGCCTCAAGTTCCTATTTCTGTGGTGAGAAATGCATCAATGCTCATTTAACTCTTGTTAGCAAAATAATCCCTTCCCTAGGAAATGCGACAGTTGTTCCTTTTTTTTTGCAAATGATGTGGTGTCCTACTTTTATGTTCACCCCTTCCCACCTCTGTTTTCGAGTTTTAACTATAAGGTTGTTTCCATAATTAAATATTTATCTTGGCTTTTCCTTCAGTGTCACGGAAACACTGGCGAACAATCAACAGGAAAACAGTGAAGCAAGATAATTTTTTTTTAAATTATTATTAATTTTATTGTACTCGTAATGAGATTGTCTGACACGAGGGAGGATGGATCCCCTTGACCTAAAACTTAGCAGCTCTTCTGATACAGGCATTATCGACTTAATAACCATTTGTTTAGTGATCGTTCCAAGTTACAACGGCACCGGAAAAAAAGTCACTTAGGACCTTTATTCACACTACCGTTGCAGCATCCCCACAGACATGTGATCAAAATTCAGAAGCTTGGCAACTGGCAGGTATTTTGACAGTTGCAGTGTCCCTGGGTCATGTGATCCCCTTTTGTGACTTTCTGAAAAGCCAAGTCAATGGTGAAGCAAGCCAGATTTGCTTAACAACCGTGTTAGTAGATTCACTTAATCTGTGGTAAGGAAAGTCGTGAAATGGGGCAAAACTCACTTAACAACTGTCTCACTTAGCGATGGAAATTTTGGACTCAATTGTGGTCGTAACTTAAGGACTACCTGGTTTGGGGGGGGAACTTTGTTTAGAGTTTAATAATGGGTTACTTCCCCCCTCTGACACCCTGAACAATAAAGGGGAACAGCTATGATGCTACTTAGGCTTGCCATAAAGCAAGACAAATTTCCTGCACTGATGATGTTACCTAGTCTAGTAATGAAACGTCTGCAAGAAAACAACCCAGCTCAGAGAGCACCAGGGATCCTGCAAGGCAATTTAACGTTGTTCCTTTAAGAGATACTAACAGAACGATGCCCCCCTTGATTTTTGGGGGGGCGTTTGGGGGGGAAGAATTGGAGTGAGTGAGGAGGCTTGCATGGAGAGGAAAGGTTGCTGGAATTGGGTATGTCTAGTTTAACAAAGAGAAGGACGAGGGGGGACATGATAGCAGTCTTCCAATATCTCAGGGGCTGCCCCAAAGAAGAGGGAATCAAGCTATCCTCCAAAGCCCCTGAAGGCAGGACAAGAAGCAACAGATGGAAACTCATCAAGGAGAGAAGCAACCTAGAACTAAGGAGAAACTTCCTGACAATTAGAACAATTAACCAGTGGAACAACCTGCCTCCAGAAGCTGTGAATGCTCCAACACTGGAAGTATTTAAGAAGAGACTGGACAGCCATTTGTCCAAAATGGTATAGGGTTTCCTGCCTGAGCAGGGGGTTGGACTAGATGACCTCCAAGGTCCCTTCCAACATTATTATTATTATTATTATTATTATTATTATTATTATTATTATTATTATTATTATTATTATTATTATTATTATTATTATTATTATTATTATTATTTCCTATCAATCTTCTCATTGTTGGTTCTTGGTGTCTGCAAACCCACCATTTCACCTTGGACGAAAAGAAAGCAAGTCTGGAGCAGAGCGTCCTCAGGGAGTCCGTGTGATGGTTCAGTCAACAACCATGAGAAAAACAAACCATGATCAAACAAACCACAGCTCAACACCAGGCATGATCTGAATCTTGAAACTCAACTGTTCAGGGAAGCATCAAAGCAACTACCCAAAGACCCTGATGGGAAGACAGCAATGGGGGGGTCCGAGGGATCCGGAAGACAACATGTAGCAGGAGGGGAGTTCTACAAAAAGAGCCACCACAATTTCTTTTCCGCAAGCACAACCGGTTTTGATAAAACATCTCTTTGACGCATGTCACACTTCCTGCAAGGAACCCCGGGGGGCAATTTATTTCAAGCACAAAACTGATTAAAAAGCTACGCTTTGCATCGTATTGCTTTTCCCCCAAAAGGGAATAACCTGATGTGGAGGGATGGAGGGATGAAGGAAACGGAAAGTCTGATGGAAGGGAAGGGAAGGGAGGGGAGGAAGAGAGGTGGGAGAAAGGAGGGATGGATGGATGGAGACAGGAGGGAGGGAAGGAGGAGAGGGAGAGGGGAAAGGAGTGTTTTGTTTTCATAACAATGGAGAAAGAGGAGAGGCTCGAAGGAAGAATGGAAAGGAAGAGAGGGAGGAGGAGGAGGAGGAGGAGGAGGAGGAGGAGGAAGAAGAAGAAGAAGAAGAAGAAGAAGAAGAAGAAGAAGAAGGAGAAGGAGAAGGAGAAGGAGAAGGAGAAGGAGAAGGAGAAGGAGAAGGAGAAGGAGAAGGAGAAGGAGAAGAAGAAGAAGAAGAAGAAGAAGAAGAAGAAGAAGAAGAAGAAGAAGAAGAAGAAAGTGGAGAAAGAAAGAAGCTTTGACAAATGTGAAGTATTTTTAATCACATGTACAATAATAATAATAATAATAATAATAATAATAATAATAATAATAATAATAATAATAATAATAATAAAGTTAGAAGGGACCTTGGAGGTCATCTAGTCCAACCCCCTGCTCAGGCAGGAACCCTACACCATTTCAGACAAATGGCTGTCCAGTCTCTTCTTAAAAACTTCCAGTGTTGGAGCATTCACCGCTTCTGGAGGCAGGTTGTTCCACTGGTTAATTGTTCTAACTGTCAGGAAGTTTCTCCTGACAGTTAGTTAGTTCTAGGTTGCTTCTCTCCTTGATCAGTTTCCATCCGTTGCTTCTTGTCCTGCCTTCAGGCGCTTTGGAGAAGAGCTTGACTCCCTCTTCTTTGGGGCAGCCCCTGAGATATTGGAACACTGCTATCATGTCCCCCCTCGTCCTTCTCTTCGTTAAACTAGACATACCCAATTCCAGCAACCGTTCCTTATATGTTTTAGCCTCTAGTCCCCTAATCATCTTTGTTGCTCTTCTTATCTACTTTCTAGGTGACACTTAAACTGATCTTTAACCAGGAGATCAAATGGGAAAGCAAGTTTATTGTCCTCCCCTGGAATTTTTTTTTTTTATCATTCTTCACTTCCACCCAATTATATTCTCTCTCTCCCTCCCTCCCTTTCCTTAATCTCACTTCCAGGCTTGTAGGAAACAAATGACAGATTGAAAGCGAGAAAAAAGAAAAGAAGAAAGAAATCAAAGACAAAGCTAAAAGTGCAAGAAAGGAAACCAAAAAAAAAAAAATAGAAAAGAAAGAAAAAAGATTCAAAGAAGTGGCTTCCAATTGTCTTTACTATACTTATAAATAAATACAATTATAAATTTACTTCTTATTCTATGGTTACAGTGTAACTCATTTTTCTACAATCTATCCAGCCTAATCATCAGAACCATAAATCCTGTTTGTATTTATTTTCTGCTTCACGCAAAAAGTCCATAAGGGGTTTCCAGACATTTATTAGACTTATGTGACCAATTTAGAATAACTTAAGGTTTTTTTTGTTCATGTCTCCTAAGGTTTCTCCAAGTTTTCATTCAGCCCCAATAACATCCCAACTCTCAGCATAATGCAGGAAGAAACAGGCAAAAGACATTATAAACAATACAACCTCGCCTTTTTATATATATATATATATTTAGCCATGAATGACATTTAAATAATCAACTGGCTCCAGCTCTCCATGGGAGCTTTGCTGAGCCTTACCTACCATTTGCAAAGGTCAAATCTCCTGTTTCCACACTGGGTGGATGAGACTGACCTTAAGATAGGAAATGAATTGTCAAAGGCCGTGTCCATAATCCCTTTCCTTCAAGAGGGTCAGCTTTTTAAGAAATGAAGGCATTGGATGCTCCTCAATTGCTTCTCTAGAATTCAAATGTTAGCAGAGTAACTTTAAAGCTCTCTATATAGCTTGGAGAAGAGCCTCACTAGAGAAGAGCCTCATGCTGGGAAAGATGGAGGGCAAGAGAAGAAGGGGACGACACAGAATGAGGTGGCTGGATGGAGTCCCTGAAGCAGGAGGCGTGAGCTTCAATGGACTCCAGAAGATGGTAGAGGACAGGAAGGCCTGGAGGAACGTGGTCCATGGGGTCGCGATGGGTCGGACACGACTTTGCAACTAACAACAACAACATATAGCTTGGGACCTGGTTATCTAAAGCAGGGGTCCCCAACCTCCGGGCCGCGGTCTACTACCACGGTAGGCGAGCATGTGTGTGTGCGTGTGCGAAGTTCCCCTTGCACAAGCAGTGACACACACTCGCACAAATCGAGCTGCATGTGCTCGCATGCACCCATCTGCCACTCACAAGGAACTATCCCTCTTTCGAACCCTGCCAAGCCACCAAGCCAGAAAGATTGGGGACCGCTAATCTAAAGGAACATCTCTTCCCAATTACATCCACCTGACCCCCAAGAGCAGGGAGGCAGGGAATGTTGAGGGTCCCGTCTCCTAAGGAGGTACATCTGGCAAGACCCAGAAGAAGGGCCTTCTCTGTGGAACATCATCCCTATGGAGATGAGATTGGCCCCCACTTTGACACTCTTTCGCAAGGCTCTGAAGACCTGGTTCTGCCAATGGACCTGGAGAATCCAGAATGGGATGGAGCCCATCAAGTGACTCATTTGATCGTGTGTTGTTGCCAGGGGAGCTGGGGGGGGTTTACTGTTTTTTATTCATTTATATTGGGTTGTTTACTGTTTGTAAGCTGCCCAGAGTTACTGAGAGTGAGTGGGGGAGGCATACCAATCTTCTAAATAAATAAATAATGTTTTTAATTTTTATCCAGGCCTGTTGTGATTTATCCAGAATCTGTTGTGAAGCATAAGGATGGCCGTGAAGGAAAATACGTACCAGCCATGGAAAATGTGAATTTTACCCTGGGAAAACGGGAAAGGGTGAGAAAGAAACTCAATAGTCTCACTTTGATGCTCTTCGGTATGAGGGTCCCAACGGCCAGGCTTTCAAAATTATGTTATTGTGGTTTCTATCGATAAGAGTTTGAGCATCAACACTTTCTGATCTGGTCCACCTCGAAGGGCTGACAAAGCCTCACCCACCACTTTTTGGGGAGGACTGTTTCCCATGACAACGAAGGCCAAATGCAACCTTGTGAGAATTTGTGTTCCAATCTCTAAGAAGAGCGGGGGAGGAAGAGGAACTGTCTTGGGTCTGGTGGGTCCTATCGTCCGTTTCTGAGTGTGACAGGAAGCGTTCAAACCCTTCGCGGTTTTCCTGCCTAAGTCCTTCTGGATTGGCATTAAGAGCATTTAGTACGAGAAGAGCAAGGAGCCAATTTCCCCAACGGTGTGACTGCTAGAAGCGGAAAGCCGTATAAACTGGGTTGGGAGAATTACAGCAGCACTTAGTGGCCTCCGCAGAGAATTCAAGGAACTCGGAATTCAGATTCAATGCAGCAATCAAGGAGAAGAGAGGAAGGCCATTATCATAATGTACAATACTGCCGGAGAGTGCTTTTGAAGTTTGCAAAAGAGAGGCTATAATTAAGGAAAAACAATCAAGGCGCTCCAGTTGCCCTCCGAAGAAGAGAAAGGACAGCTTCTTTCTTTCTTTCTTTCTTTTTTTTTTTTTGCAGAGATCGAGAATATTCATAAAGATGCCACGAAGGTGGGAGAACGCGCCTGCAAAAGTCATTTCCCTACCAGCTGCACAACTTAAAAAAAAAACAAAAATACATACAACTCAGGTATCCCAGGAGAGTTTTGTACCCGCCCTTCCCAGAGGACAGGTAGTCCTCGGCTTATGACCTCCACTGAGCCCCAAATTTCCGTTGCTAAGCGAAACAGTTGTTAAGTGAATTCTGCCCCATTTTACGACCTTTCTTGCCACAATCGTTAAGTGAATCACAGCAGTTGTTAAATCAGTAACACGGTTGTTAAGTGGATCTGGCTTCCCCGTTGACTTTGTTTTGCAGGAAGGCCACAAAAGGGGATCACGTGACCCCGGGACACAGCAACTGTCGTAAATGTGAGTCAGTTCCCAAGCGCCTGAATTTTGATCACGTGTCCACGGGGATGCTGCAACGGTCGTAAGTGTGGGAAAACGGTCCTAAGTTACTTTTTTCAATGGCATTGTAACTTCAAACGGTCACTAAATGAACTGTTGTAAGTGGAGGCCTACCTGTACTTCGGGTGGGTGGGTTGTCCTACCCCCTTGAGTTGCCCTGTCTATGTCTGCTTTTGCAATGAGCTGCTGTAAGTCAGGGACTACTTAGGCAAAGGTTAAAAATCTCTAACTGCAGGGAGGTCTAAATTAAATCCTCGATCTGCTGTTGAAACCCACATCCAAAATCTTAGCGCACTTCCCCTTATTTCTCTTTTGAGGTCCGCGGCATGGCGCAAAACCAAGACGAGGCGTAAGAAAAACGCAACCGATGAAAGGAACAGCAAGGAGAAGGGAATGTAGCTGACACGAAAAGTCTCCAATTTACAGACTATTTGGCCACTTACAGACTATTTGAAAAAGATGCCCACTGGTTAAAATGGGGTTTGTTTAGTGACCGTAGCATTTGCTTCACAACCCAGTAGGTCGTAAGCCAAGGACAAATGGGTTCATTTAAGGACCACAGCATTCACTTAGCAACGATGATGGCCACTGCAAAAACAGTTATTAAAATCAGGTATGGGGACAATGTGCTGAATGTCCACCACCACTTTCAGGCTCAATTGAAGTTGTAAGTCGAGGACATACAGTGTATAAGTAGGGGCTGTACTGAGAGGATTTCTCAAGCTTAGGGCCTAGAGAGGCAGATCCTTCAAACGGGAACTGGATGTGGGCCCAGCAACTGTCGAAAGGCACTTCCTGTTTCAGTAGCAGCTCAGCTCTTGAGAAGTTGATCCTTGTCCTCTGCAGAGCCTGTAAAACCGAACAGAGTCTGCCAGGAATTGAAATAAGATTTGAAATAAGGGAGACACAGCCATACTTGGATGCTGACTCTCCAACTGTTTTCTTTGGGTCGCTTCCAGATGGGGCTCCAAGGACCTTTTCTGAAGGGAGGGGGTCTTTGGTGCTCTGCAGATGTTTCATGACCCGAACCAGGTAACATTGTCAGTGCTGAGCTGGATCATGAAACGTCTGCAAGAAAACCACCCGGCTCAGAGATTGTACCTTGGTTGGTGCTTCTCTGAAGTATCTAAGACAATCTTCAGGCAGCTGCTTCACAAATAGTCCTGGCTCTGGACCTCAGCTTCTCTTGAGGGGCCTCAACTGAAGTAAAGACGAGCTTGGCTTCAGAGACATCGCTGCCCTTCGTTCGTGGCAATTCCCCGATGTAGCGTGTGGCTGTTGTCTATTTTGAAGATGACTGTAAGAGCACTTGGTTATCCGTAGAGGTCTTTTACTCTCTCTTGCGCACATCCAAAGTTACATGGATCAGAAGCAACCTGAAGGACCCTCTAAACCAGGGTTCCCCAACCCCTGGTCCGTGGACCAGTACCAGGCCGCGGCATGCCAGCAACCAGTCCACACAAACAAGCAAAGCCCCATCCGTGGGATGCAGGCAGCACACAAAACCAAGCATCCTCCTGTCTGCGGAAAAATCTCTCTCCACAGAACCGGTCCCTGGTGCCCAAAAGGTTGGGGACCTCTGCTCTAAACCAGATCCTTCACTTCACAGGTGACATTTCTTGCTGAGCAGGGATGTTATGATTCATTGGAAAAGGGAACACAAGCTGGTGGATTTTTTTTCCCATCCTGAAATGCTAGGTTTTTATATGATTCAGGGGGATGTGATAGCAGTGTTCCAATATCTCAGGGGCTGCCAAAGAGAAGAGGGAGTCAAGCTATTCTCCAAAGGGCCTGAAGGCAGGACAAGAAGCAACGGATGGAAACTCATCAAGGAGAGAAGCAACCTAGAACTAAGGAGAAACTTCCTGACAGTGAGAACAATTAACCAGTGGAACAACCTGCCTCCAGAAGCAATGAATGCTTCAACACTGGAAGTTTTTAAGAAGAAACTGGACAGCCATTTGTCCGAAATGGTATAGGGTTACCTGCCTGAGCAGGGGGTTGGACTTGATGACCTCCAAGGTCCCCTCCAACTTTATTATTATTATTATTATTATTATTATTATTATTATTATTATTATTATTATTATTATTATTATTATTATTATTATTATTATTATTATTATTATTACTACTACTACTACTACTACTACTACTACTACTACTACTACTACTATAGAATTCGGAGGGGACCTCAGAGGTCCTCCAGTGCAACCCTCTGCTCAAACAAGAGACCTTATACCATTTCAGAAAAATGACTGTCTAGTCTCTTCTTAAAAACCTCCGATGATAGAGTATCCACAACTTCTGGATAATTAACCACCAGTTAATTGTCCTCACTGTTAGGAAGTTTCTCCTTAATTCCAAATTGCTTCTCTCCTTGATTACTTTCTATCCATTTTTCCTTGCCTTCTGGTGCTTTGCAGAATAATTTGACCCCCCCTTCTCTTTGTGGCAACCTTTCAAATACTGGAATACTGCTATCATGTCCGCCCTAGTCCTTCTTTCCTCTAGAATGGCCATACCCAAACCCTGCAGCCATTCTTCTTCTGTTTTAGTCTCCAGGCCTTTAATCATCTTAGTTGCTCTTCCAGACACTTTTTCCAAAGCCTCGAGATCTTTTTTTGTAATGCAGGCGTCCCAGCATGCAAAAAGGACCATCTCAATCTCCACCTTCAGACCGAGGGGACCTAGTCCAGACCTGTCCAAGGTGCCTGGGGTCTCTATCCTACAAAGGTCGCCCATTGCACACTGCAAGCAGCCTCCTGGAGAGTCGAACCCCTCTCTGGCCGCAGAGATCAGATTAATTCCTCTTTTGCAAAGCAAGTTTTCTTTTCCGCATGAAGCAATCTGACAGTTGCCGCCATTAGTGAAAAGTACCCTGTCCCTGTAATAGTAGACATTTTGTAACTGACAAAAGGCATCATTTTCAGTTTAAGGGCGATCAAGAGGAGGGGACGAGAGAGACGTGAATCCGGCAGGCGATTGTTGCAAGGGAAAAAAAAAGAGAGAGAGAGGTTTGAAAAGAGGAAAGTGACACTTTAGGGACTCTGAACCCAGCACTGTCTAGCTGGGCTCATGTTTCACTCTAAGCCATGGTTTGCTTAAACATGGTTTACCGACTAAGGCCCAGATGTTTAGTTTGGCACAATGCACTCAGCGAAAACCCAATGGAACCACATTTGGGCGCTCTAAGCCACAGTTTGCCTAAACATGGTGTACTAAACCACAGCTGGTTAGTTTGGCACAATGCTAGCAAACCAGGGCTACTTCAAGTTGTTTTAATTCCACAAACACAAACTACCTTCCTGCTCACTGTCACAGCAACACAGCAACTCCAACCCTGCCACACTCAGCTTTCTCTCTGCTCAGCTTTTAGACACTGGACTGCCTAGGAAGAGGACTTAAAGCAGGGGTCTTCAAATGCTGGCTGAGGAATTCTGGGAGTTGAAGTCCACAAGTCATGAAAGGGCCAAATTTGAAGACCCCTGACTTAAAGGGACAGGGCGCCCATAGCCCAGGTGAGAAATTTCCTGACAGTGACAACAATTAACCAGTGGAACAACCTGCCTCCAGAAGCGGTGAATGCTCCAACACTGGAGGTTTTAAAGAAGAAACTGGACAGCCATTTGTCTGGAATGGTATAGGGTTTCCTGCTTGAGCAGGGGGTTGGACTAGATGACCTCCAAGTCTCTTCCAGCTCTGTTATTTGGTTGGCCATTTGCAAGTAGCCTGTCCTCTCATACCCCTTAACTTTCCTGCAGTTGGACAGTGGTGCTATCAAGATGCCCTCTTAATGCTCTTTTATTCCTTTTTTTTTTTTTTGCAAGGGGGTTGCTTGATGCTCTTGGTTGTTACGTAATTCCATAAGAGACTGGGTTTACGAAGCCCTAATCCCTTCTCCCCCCCACCCCCAGCTGCAGAGTTTATAATCTTTCCAGAGAAGTGAAGCTTGCTAAAAGACATAGATGCCAAGAAGGGGGGGGGGGGAGGCAGAGATTTATGCTTATTTGTTTTTCTCAAACGCATTTCAGAACGTGATTATTTTGCTTGTATAAACAAACCCGCATCGGATCAGTTCTGTAGAGACTGCACGGCGTGTGCAGAAAGTGGTTGTCTCCAGCTCATTAAATTTTACTATTTGCACATATTCTGCTTTTTAATCTGAACAGAGCTGTTCAAATCAGGTTTAAGGAAAATGACGGTCTGCGTTGGCCTCCTAGGAGCGACTCAGAGGGCTAACCGAATGAGGGCTCTGTCAGTACTTTGATCTGGAAAATCTGTTCACAATCTGGAACCTTTATTTGTGCTACATTTCTTACTATCAATAGTAAGATATTAAAATTCCTTGGTATTTCATCACAGTCTTTGTGCTGGCATCCAACCCATGCTGTCACCCGCAGAAATATAAAAGAGGCATTTTTTTAAAAAAACAAACAAACTGAGCTCATCCATAAAGCCGCTGTGGTGTAAAAACCAGAATTTATGTTTAAATGGAGTGTAGAATCATTGTGGCTTTTGTTTTAAAAAAAGAAAAAAATCGCATTTAAACCACACGTCACTTTAGAGTGTTTTGTGAACCATACACAATTTTGTCTGCAATAATTCGCTGCTATTCCTTTATTCCAAAACCTTGCTTAGTGAATTTTTGTAATCAAAAAGTTGATTTCTGTGCTTGCTGTGTTGATTGTATATAGGATGGGTCTGGATGGTTTACGCATCATCCAGAGTCATTCATTCGTGACTTGTTTTAACTATGATTTAGTGAGTAAGCCCTTATTAGCTAGATTCGTGCCCTAATCACTGTAAATCAGGGTTTAAAAATTCTCAATAGCCAGACCCAGAGCCAGTCTGGTTAGAGTTTGGTTTAGACAGAGCCAGTTTAGGTATTGGGCAAGATAATCAGAAGGCTGTGAGTTCTAGTCCCGCCTTAGCCATGAAAGCCAGCTGGGTGAATGTGTACCAATCACCAGGAGACTGGGAGTTCTAGTCCCGCCTTAGCCATGAAAGCCAGCTGGGTGAATGTGTACCAATCACCAGGAGACTGGGAGTTCTAGTCCCGCCTTAGCCATGAAAGCCAGCTGGGTGAATGTGTACCAATCACCAGGAGACTGGGAGTTCTAGTCCCGCCTTAGCCATGAAAGTCAGCTGGGTGAATGTGTACCAATCACCAGGAGACTGGGAGTTCTAGTCCCGCCTTAGCCATGAAAGTCAGCTGGGTGAATGTGTACCAATTACCAGGAGACTGGGAGTTCTAGTCCCGCCTTAGCCATGAAAGTCAGCTGGGTGAATGTGTACCAATCACCAGGAGACTGGGAGTTCTAGTCCTGCCTTAGCCGTGAAAGTCAGCTTGGTGACTTTAGGCCAGCCCTTCTGTCTTTGCTCAACCCCCTCACAAGGCTATTGTTGTGGGGAAAATAGGAGGAAAAGGGTATTAAATATGTTCACTGGCTTGAGTTATTTATAAAGTAATAAACATGAAATAAAAATCTAATAGAATAAAAAAAAATCTATAGAACACATTAAACTACAGCTAAGCAAATAGTATTTCAGATTAGAGTAATAGGTCAACTCAAGTACATTTTCTTAACATGGTACAATGCAAACATGAAAAAGCTTTCAAGATTCTGTAGAAGTTCTACGACAGATTCCGCTTAAAAAAAAGGTCTGTTTTGCTCTACTTTCATCCCCCCCCCATCAATATGCTTCTTCTTTTAGATAAATCAAATTGCCTGTACCACTATAATCGTAGATGAGCGGAGTGAGTACTTTCCTTGCATTTTGATCAAGGCAGTGTTAAAAAAGAAAAAGGGAAAGTTGCAATATTTCTCTCTCAAAATAAGTACTTGTTAAATAGAGCTCATATACACACACTTTTTTTTTAAAGCAGTTTTGACACTTGTGAATTCAGGAGTACATTCTGCATTCTTGAACTAATTATGAGGACTTGTTTTTTTTCTCCCCCTTTCACACCTTTCAGCAAGTAAAAAAAAACAAATCTTAACTGAAAGAAGAAAGGGAGAAGGGAAGCCAAATCAAGGCAGTTTCCAAGCTGTTAAGGACAGGAATGGAGCATTTATGCAATTTATTGGTGACCAAGGAAGATGTTTATCCTCCTAGCTGAAAATAAATATGGATTTTGGGTCTAGCGTTCAGCTGTAAAAAGGGTGGTTTTGTTTGAGTTGAGCATGTTGTGTGAAGCACCATAAAACCTGTTTTGTGAGTGAACAGGACATGCAAACACAGACAAGTGTGGCTGATTCAACCAGCCTTGGTTTACAGCAAGGAGTGCACCCAGCCAGGATCATAATTTGAGACAAATGAGACTTGCAACAAAATGTTGCAGTATATAGGTAGTCCTTGACTTAGAAACAGTCCATGTTGTGAATGTTTAAAGTTACCACGGCCACTGAAAAAAGTGATGGATGACTTAGTTTTTCACACTTACGACCCTTGCGGCATTGCAACGGTCATGTGACCATATGGTCATGTGATCAAAATTCAGATGCTTGGCAATGGACAGTTGGGGGTCATGCGATCAGCTTCTGACAGGCAAAGTGAGTGGGGAAACCAGGTTCACTTAACAACTGTGTTGCTAACTTAACAACTGCAGTGATTTACTTAACAGCTGTGGCAAGAACGGTTATTCTTGTCAATTCCTCAATCTGGGAGAATGGCTTGGTGCCGGACATCATCTGGATGTCAAAATCTGGATTTTAAAGCAGTTAGGCAAGCCCTAACTTTTCTGGAACGCATTTTCAGATGGGAAAAGAGGTGTCTTAAATCCCTCCCAGGTCTGTGGATGTCTCTTTTTGCCTTTTATCTATCAGCATTTGTCAACCTGGGCGACCTTAAGATAGGTGGACTTCAACTCCCAGAATCCCCCTTCCAGCTACAACCGAGAATGAGAAGTCTAGAACAGTGTTTCTCAACCCTGGTAGCTTTAAATTTGTTGGACTTCAACTCCCAGAATTCCCCATCCAACCCTAATTGAGATTGAGTGCTCTAGAACAGTATTTCTCTTTAAGTTAATTGGACTTCAACTCCCAGAATTCCCCATCCAACCCTGATTGAAATGGAAGTTCTAGATCAGTGTTTCTCAACCTTGGTAGCTTTAAATTTGTTGGACTTCAACTCCCAGAATTCCCCATCCAACCCTGATTGAGGTTGAGAGCTCTAAACAGTGTTTCTCTTTAAGTTAATTGGACTTCAACTCCCAGAATTCCCCATCCAACCCTGATTGAAATGGAAGTTCTAGATCAGTGTTTCTCAACCTTGGTAGCTTTAAATTTGTTGGACTTCAACTCCCAGAATTCCCCATCCAACCCTGATTGAGGTTGAGAGCTCTAGAACAGTGTTTCTCTTTAAGTTAATTGGACTTCAACTCCCAGAATTCCCCATCCAACCCTGATTGAAATGGAAGTTCTAGATCAGTGTTTCTCAACCTTGGTAGCTTTAAATTTGTTGGACTTCAACTCCCAGAATTCCCCACCCAACCCTGATTGAGGTTGAGAGCTCTAGAACAGTGTTTCTCTTTCATTGGACTTCAACTGCCAGAATTCCCTATCCAACCCTAATTGAGATTGGGGGTTCTAGAACCGTGTTTTTAAACCTTGGTAGCTTTAAGGTAGAAACACGCTGGCTGGGGAATCCTGGGAATTGAAGTCCACACTTCTCAAAGTCACCAAGGTTGAACTATCCTGGGTTAGATAATCCTCAAGGCCCCTTGCATTCTGCAACATTACGAGCTTGAGAAGGCAGACTGCCAAACCCTTAGGAGACATAACAACTATTCCTCTTCACAAAGGCTACTCAACACTCTTTCGCTCACAAGCTACACATGCGTTACCTCCAAGCCTGTTTTAATCAGCCAGTTGAGAACATGGAAGGGGGGGGGGAGGTTTGAGTATTTGAGGACCTGTAGCACCTACAGCAATTCAGAGAAAAGAAATCTTTGCGAATACCCAGAGAAAGGTGTTAGTACCGTTTTATCATGTAAGAATCCTGACCATTTAGGATGTTATTTTCGCTCTCCGCTCAGATTCCACTTGATACTTGCCGGATAATTGCTTGCTGCTAGAAATCCGTCTTCTAAATCCATTTTTTTTTTCTCCTCTTTCCTAGGAAAGGAGAAAAAAAAGATTCCAAAAACAGCTTTCACTAATAGAGCAGAGAAATTAATGCACATCAAATGCCGAGTTTTACGGCGTCTGCTTTATAGAGCTCTAGGGAGTTACTTTAGGAGGGGGGAGGCGGAGGAAAAGATGCACACACACAGTATTTTAAGAGTTCATGTTTAGCAGAGGAAGGAATATGGATAAAGGTATTAATTTCAAAGTGCAAGTATTTCAAGAAAAAAATTATGTCTGCTTTTCTAGCCCTTAAGCTTTTTAAATCATGGCTTCAGGGTAAGTTCCCTCTATTTGAATTTCACTGTTACATTATCCTACTAATATTGACATTAGCATCAATGGTATTTCTAAGACAGGTTTTTTTTTTGCAAAGCATGGCAAACTCATCGTCTCTGCTTGTACCTTAGCATGTTGGCTTATGCCAGCCACTGCAGTTAGTAAACCACATTTCATGGTTTAGAACAAGGCTGGACAATCTGCAGATCTATATATTAGATATAGATGACTGGACAGCCATTTGTCCGAAATGGTATAGAGTTTCCTGCCTGAGCAGAGGGTTGGACTAGATGACCTCCAAGGTCCCTTCCAACTACTTCTTCTTCTTCTTCTTCTTCTTCTTCTTCTTCTTCTTCTTCTTCTTCTTCTTCTTCTTCTTCTTCTTCTTCTTCTTCTTCTTCTTCTTCTTCTTCTTCTTCTTCTTCTTCTTCTTCTTCTTCTTCTTCTTCTTCTTCTTCTTCTTCCTTATTATTCTTATTATTCTTATTATTATTCTTATTATTAGCAGCAGCCTCACTACAGGTAGTTCTTGACTTACAGCCGTTGGTTTAGTGAATGTTTGAAGTTACAACAGCACTGAAAAAGGGACTTATGATCGTTTTTCACACTTACGACCGCTGCAGCATCCCCAGGGTCACGTGATCAAAATTCGGACGTTTGGCAATTGGTTTGTATTCATGATGGTTGTAGGGTCCTGGGGTCACGTGATCCCCTTTTGTGACCTTCTGACAAGCAAAGTCCATGGGGAAGAAGCCAGATTCATTTAACAACCATTTTACTAACTTAACCACTGCAGTAAATCTCTTAACTGTGGCAAGGAAGGTCGTAAAATTTTTTGTTGCTCCGTGAGACGGTCGTTAAATGAGTTTTGCCCCATTTTACGACCTTTCTTGCCACAGTGGTTAAGTGAATCGCTGCAGGTGTTAGGTGAATAATATGGGTGTTAAGTCAATGTGGCTCACCCGTTGACTTTGTCAGAAGGTTGCAAAAGGGGGTCTCATGACCCCAGGACACTGCAACAGTCATAAGTACATGCCAGTTGCCAAGCATCCATATTTTGATCACGTGACCATGGGGATGCTGCCACGGTGGTAAGTGTGAAAAACAAGTCATCTTTTTTTTCAGTGCCACTGTAACTTTGAATGGTCACTAAACGAATGTTGTAAATTGAGGGCAAGCTGTATTTGTTCCCATCAGATTATTGTCAAAGGCTTATCGTGTATTGCATATAAACACAGCTAAAGCAAAGTGATTCTCTGTAGCTTACATCTAAGCTAAAAGGAGGCAGACCCTGCACAATGTATTCCACACCTTATCTTTGCGTCGTACTTTATGGTGGCTTGCTTAATCATGGGTTATCCAATAAGCCCTAATTAACTAACTTTCCAGCCTGCACTGAGTTATACACCCCACCAGTCAAAGCCAAACCAACTACAATGGCTGGTTTGTCTCCCATAAACCCTAATATGTCTGCTTGGTTTTGGCTGATCCTGTTATGGGGACTTAAGCCCCGAGCTATGTAAACTATGAATTATGATTTAATATGGAGCAAATTTAATCAACTTTGAGTAAGCAATCCTTGGCTTAAATGAATCCAAGGTGGTTCTACCAAGCTGACGTATGCTTAAAACCAAGGCAAGGATTTAAAGTGAGTTCCTGTACAAATTTTTATGCTGCCTTCCCAATTTTTTTTTCTTTTTGCAACCTATTTAAGAGGAAGGAAAGCATTCCAGAGCTTCTTATATCTGGGATGTTCATAAATTTTAAGCCTACAATTTGCTGTGCAAGGAAGCAAGCTGAATAAGAAGGGGGAAAAAGATACTTAAGAATATGTAAACATTCCAGTGTTATTTACAGGCCACTCAAGGTTTTAGACAATTAGTAACATAAGTTTTCTGTCTACAAACACAAAGGATACTGTGAAACAGTTAAGTCAACAACAAAAAAATGTAATTTGCAACCAGGTTTTTTGGCCAGTGAAAATGAAGTCTATAGAAAAACTCAGGCTTGGTTCTCGTAACTTGCTAAATCGTGGCTTAATCATAATTTGTTAAATAATCCCCAATGGGTTAGGCTTGCATTGTACTTGAAAGCCATATCCCTGGTCCTGCTGGCCGCAATGCTTGAATTCATAACTGTATTTTGTGATTGCTTGGCTTAGTTAGAGGTGCAAACCAAGCTGGTGAATTCACTGTTGCCTAAACATTTTGCACACTTCCACTCCAGAAAGGATCCAGTTTGCAAGCTCTCCAAACAGGCTCAGATCATCCCAGGATCTATTCTAGAAGATATTCTCCAAGACAATATGCTTTCGGCCCCCAAAATTGTGCACACAACAAGGTAAAGTACCTCTAAAGACACTGTCGCACTTCTAGATCGTCTGTTTGTCAATGTGCCCCCTCCTTCCTTGCACATTACGCCTGACGCATCAGAAGTGCACACTTAAAAATGTAATGTGTGACACGGCTTTAAGTGGCACAGGGAAGACAGATTTCGCACCTTGCTAAAGATGCTCTTATTCTTCACACCTCGAGTCGTCACAAAAGGCACGCACTGAAAGGGCTTTGCGGGAAGCCTTCAGTGGTCCGTTGTGTGTGTTGCCAACAGGTCTTTAAAGGCAGAAACAGCAACGCTTAACCCCTCCCCATTGATGCTGCCCTCTGTGTTGCAACCCTACTTAAAATCATTAGGCTTGATTTGGAGGGGGTAAGGAGCAGGGGAAATTCTACACCCCTCCCTGCTACTTCGTTGTGCAGCTTGGAAGGACATGCCAGGGATGCTACAGACGAGAGGAAAAACTTCTAGGCATCACATCATACTTAATCTCCTTTTCTCCCCTGCAAACTGCACCTACCTCATTGCTCTGGAATTCTGCAGCAAATTGTTCTTCTACACGTAGGCTTGGTCCATAAAGACCCAGTCTGGTCCCCTGAGATAGGAACTTCCTAAGTTAGAGATGGCTTTCTGTTACTTGGTTGGTAGAGAAGGGAGGAAGGAAGGAAGGAAGGAAGGAAGGAAGGAAGGAAGGAAGGAAGGGACAATGAGGGAGGGAGGGAAGGAAGGAAGGGACAATGAGGGAGGGAGGGAGGGAAGGGACAATGAGGGAGGGAGGGAAGGAAGGAAGGGACAATGAGAGGGAGGGAAGAAAGAAAGGAAGGGACAATGAGAGGGGGAAGGAAGGAAGGAAATGGAGGGAGAAGAATGCGAGGGAAGGAAGGAGAATGGGAAGGAAGGAAGGGACAATGAGAGGGAGGGAAGGAAGGAAGGAAAGGCAATGAGAAGGAAGGAAGGAAAGGCAATAGGAAGGAAGAAAAGGGAAGAAGAAAAAGAAAGAGAAAGAAACCCCTTCTCCAGACTACCCATGCTTCAACCGTCAACCCTACTGACCCCTAACTTCCTTGCATCTCCTCCATTACAGACTAGAATTTTGTTGCTTTTGAAAACCTTCCCAAGGCCAAACATTTCAAAGTCCCAGAAGAGGGAAGAAACTAGGAGAAGGGGTGGGGGAGAAAAAAAATATCCCATCTCCACTGAGAGTCCAGCCAAGCCTACCAGTGGATAAACTGCAAGTTCCTAGTAGCCTGCAATTACCAAAGGAAATGGTTAGACATTCAGCTATCTTTCTTGCTTAATTGAGCCAAGACTGATTACAGGATGCCTTCCAATGCAGATGACACCCGTCCATCTGTAATTTGGGGTTAAGGAAGGAACAAAATGCCAATTTGTCTCTCCTGGCTTGAGGGGCAGAGCTACATCAGGAGCTTAATGGACCAGCTGGCCTACCTTCCCAGGCTGTACAGACAGAAATCAAAGTATTGTTTTTTTTAAAGCTGATTTATATCCCGCCTTTATTTGTACAACTCAAGGGGGCATAAATTGTGCTCTATCCTAGGGCCTTTATTTTTTTAGTTTTTTTAAAAATCCTGCCTGTATTATTTTTATGACTTTATTTTTATTATTTAGCCGTGCAGATATGAAATAGGATCTCCTGCTTGAGCAGGGGGTTGAACTACTCCATGGTCCCTTTCAACTCTGATATTCTGTTCTATGTTCTAGGAGATGCCCAGCAAATTAATTTCATAAATAAATAATTTTAATAACTATCTCAAGGCGGTGAACGTACCCAATACTCCTCCCTCCTCTTATTTGTCCCAAAATAGCCCTAGCTGGGTTTATAAAAAAGTATAAACTTTTACGTTTACAGTTTCCCAGATTTGTTTTGCTGCCTTGAATGAAAAATATTGGTCTATTTATTTCAGACCGAGCTGTAGATTGGCGGTCCCCGTCCAGCCAAACCGATGGTGGCTTATTCAGTAAATGATAGTTAAAACCCTGCTTAATTCAAGGCCTGCCCCACAGAGACAATCTGTGTGGCTGAAGGTGGCAAGAGTCATCCGCTACTTTTGTGAGCTGGCCACTTTTGAGTTATTTATAAAAATAATAAAGGTGGGATATTAAATAAATACAGCTTGCAAGCAAAGGGTCCCCTCTAGGTCTCAGCTTCTTGCCCTCCAGTTGTGCTGAAGGACAACGTCCAAAATTACCCATTAGTGGCTGCTGTATTACGCTGACTGGGAATACTGGTGCTGACTGGGAATATTGGTGCAATGAGGTTGGTTGCACTTCAGCTCAGCCCCTAGCCTGACCTTGGTTGACTCCGAAGCCAAGATTAAGGGATTGTGTGAACCAGTTCAGGGTGCCACGAGGGTCAACCCCACAAGTGATCCCTCCACGGCCAACTTTCCCCACTCATTCCTCCGGCGTCCCCAGCCTCTCGGGCACCCCTCAGTCCCCCCAAGGTGCCCGTCCTCACATTCAAACAGCTTGGAGAGGGCTCAGCATCTTGCTTTGAAAGGGGGGCAGGGACCCCCAACTCTTCCCAGCTCCAAACACAGGTCCATTCAGGCAGGAGAAGAAAAGAACGAGGGTCAGGCTCACTCCACTGACCCAGGGAGGCTAACCTGGGCAGTCGTGAGAAGCCTTCCTTGACACGGAGTTTGCCCCCTGAGGAGGGGGGGGTCCCAACTGGCATGCAAGCCGGACCTTCCTTTCTCGCACAGCCCCTTCCCCAAAACTCCCGGCTGACTTTAAAAAAAAAAAAAAAAGAGGGGAGGGACGGTGCTTTTGCCTTTCCCTCAGGCAAAAAAGAGAGAGAGAGGGAGAGACAGACAGAAAGAGAAAGATATGAGAGAGATGAGAGAAAGAGATGAGAAAGAGATGAGAGAGAGAGAGATGAGAGACAGATATGAGAAAGATATGAGAGAGAAAGATATGAGAAAGATAGAAAGATATGAGAGAGGCAGAGAGAGAGAAAGATATGAGAGAAAGGTATGAGAGAGAGAAAGATATGAGAGGCAGAGAGAGAGAGAAAGAGAAAGATATGAGAGAGAGAGAAAGATATGAGAGAAAGGTATGAGAGAAAGATATGAGAGAGGCAGAGAGAGAGAGCAAGAGAAAGATATGAGAGAGAGAGAGAGAAATATGAGAAAGATATGAGAAAGATAGAAAGATATGAGAGAGGCAGAGAGAGAAAGAGAAAGATATGAGAGAGAAAGATATGAAAGATATATGAGAAAGATAGAGAGAAAGATATGAGAGAGGCAGAGAGAGAAAGAGAAAGATATGAGAGAAAGATAGAGAGAGGCAGAGAGAGAGAAAGATATGAGAGAGACAGAAAGAGAGAGAAAGAGAAAGATATGAGAGAGAGAGGCAGAGAGAAAGATGTGTGAGAGACAGAAAGAGAGTGATAGACAGAGAGAGAAAGAAAGAGAAAGATACGTGCGTATGTGTGTGTGTGTGAGAGAGAGAGAGAGAGAGAGAAAGAAAGAAACAAGAGACCCCCTTCGAGGCGGGTGGTCGCCTCCCTCCTTTCCTCCCCCCCCCACAGCCCCTCCAATTGGGGAGGAGGGGGCGGGACCGACGCCTGCCAGCCAGCCAGTCACGCGGCGGCGGCGGCGGCGGCGGCGCGCGCGAGGCACTCGGAAGGGGGAGGGGGGGAGAGCGAGCGAGCCAGAGAGAGAGAGAGCTCGAGAGCACGCGCGCGCGCCAGGTGGTTGGGGCAGGCGCGCGCGCGGGAGGGCGGGTCGGGAGCGCGCGCGGGGCGGTCGGAGCTGCGGCGAGCGAGTGACGCGCAGCTGGCCGGCCCTGCTCATGCGCAGCCGGCCGGGCGGTGCTAAAGCCCCGAGCGAGCCAGCGAGGAGGAGGAGGAGGAGGAGGAGGAAGAGGAGGAGGAGGGCGACCGGGGGGCGGCCGAGCGCAGGGCTGGGCGGCGGCAGCGGGAGCAGCAGAAGCGGCGGCGGCGGCGGCGGCGGAGGCATGAGGAGGCGCAACCGGCGCGG
>NW_015387903.1:28616-49513 GCF_001527695.2 Protobothrops mucrosquamatus | reverse complement strand
CCCCCCCCTGCTCCCCCTTTGGCTGCCCCTTTGGTTCCTTTGGATTTCATGAGCCAGAAGAAAAGAGCAGCTCTCAGCCAGAGAAAGAGGCTGTTGGATCGTACAAAAAAATCCCAATAAGACAAGAATTGTGTGTTTTGGGGGGTCTTAAACTCGGGCGGCTTCGGAAATGGATGGCAAGATCAGACAAAGCAGGAAATCCCGATCCCAGAGGGATCGGGTGAGGCGCAGAGACCCCAACGGCAGGGATAGACTTCACCAAAGCCCCTCCTCGACCTCCGAAAGGGAAGCCAGTCCTGGCAAAGAGAATACGAGCCAAAGTGGTCTCCTTCCCAAGAGCCAGGCTTCTGCGGGCAGAAATGCCAGACCTCCGAGGCGGCGGAGGCGGGAATCCAGTTCCCAGGAAGAGGATTTAATTGATGGATTTGCCATCGCCAGCTTCATCACCATGGAAGCCTTGGAGGTAAGATGTTGGTCTACCTGGGTGGGGTGATCCTGGTTGGGAGGAGGAACACACGGGAGGAAGAGCTTGGTCATCATCTGGACCGCTTTGCTTGTGCTGGTCAATCTCATTGGACATTTGAGGGGCTTGGGGTCAACCTCTGAAGGAATTCAAGGTGCACCTTCAGACCTAGGAGCTGGTCTGCGTTGGTCTCCATCTGTGGGACCATTTTGCTTGCATTGGTCAGTCTCACTGAACTTTTGGGAGGGTGTGTGTGTGAGTGGGTGGGTGGGACTGACATTTGGAGGAATTAAAAGTGGACCTTCAGACCTGGGAGCTGGTCTGTGTTGGTCTCCATCTGTGGGACCATTTTGCTTGCATTGGTCAGTCTCACTGAACTTTTGGGAATGGGTGTGTGTGTGAGTGGGCGGGACTGACATTTGGAGGAATTAAAAGTGGACCTTCAGACCTGGGAGCTGGTCTGTGTTGGTCTCCATCTGTGGGACCGCTTTGCTTGTGCTGGTCAATCTCATTGAACTTTTGAGGAGCTCGATGTCAATATCTGGATGAATTAAAGGTGGACCTTCAGGCCTTGGTCTGTGGTGGTCTCCATCTGTGATCCAAAGCACGCTAAACATCTGGCAACTGTCTTGGGTGTACTTGTGCGCTCTTCAGAGCTGATGTAGGCCAAGTCTTCTGGTTGACCCTTGCTCTCCATTTCAGCTGGGAAGCAGTGAGGGTCACTGAGGCAAGCTGTGTGTTGGTTTAGCTTTGTAATGGGCTTGCCAACCTGCTTGGAGCGCAGGGAGGTGAAGGCAAAACTTTCTCTAAATGCCAGCCCTGCAGAAAGTGCACCACTGTTTTAAAAACTGGGTTGAGTGAGAAAATAGAGAGCTTTGGAGCCTGGGGTGTCAATTATTGCCCCAACCAGGATAATTCTCTGGCTGTTGGGAGAAGCAGCTGTTGAATCAGGCTAGAGAGATTTTTCCTGGTTGACCTGAATGTGCTTTTTGGTTTTTAAGGCAGAAGAGAAATTAAGAATGGTATTATTGTATTGAAGTTGGTATTGGCTTGCTTCTTCTGCATGTAAAAGTTACGCGAAGCGAGCAAAAATATTTTTAGAGAGTTTGAACAAAATGGGGGATTTTGTGTTGCTAGTGATTTTTTTTTTTGTTGTTTTTTTTGTTTTTCTGTTCGGTTTTTATTCATGATGTGATGGGAAAGTCTGAATGGGTAAGAATTTCTGGTAACTGTTTTTATCCTGCTATGTATCTTAGTCATTTTCGATGGGCTGGCTTGATTCCCTTCCATTAAGAAACAAAAAGGTTTGGGTAGTGTTACCATTCTGGATTGTTGTTGTTTTTTAGGAATAAGTCAATAAAACTGAAGCGGAATGGACCACCTTAGAAATCTGGTGATCATTGCATGCAGGGCGTGATATGGAGTAACATCGATACTTGCCCAAATAAAGAATTGTTCTAAAGTTGGCCAATTGGTCTGTCTAGAATATATTATGAATATGATGTGTTTTTTCCTTGTTGTTTTCCCTGGAAGATTCACTTTGAGGTTGTAGGAGGTCATCTCAGGATTTCCTGTTGTAGTTTGTCAAACTTTTCCTGGTTGTAAGCAAAGCTTAGCAACTGTCTTGTTTGTCCCAAGGAACAGGTGTTACTCTGAAATCTTTCATTTGCCTGGATTAAAAAGAAAACGACCGTGCTATTTTTGAAATCTGCGGTAATGGGTGTTTGGAGAAAGATGTTCCTTCCATGCGGTGAAGTTGCATGCATGTGAAGTCTAAAAGTATTTCTCATCAGACTGTTATTGTGACTGTTTTAACCAGAAGGCTGACATGATGAAATCTGCATGTTTCTCGTCTCGATTGTGGTGGTAGCAAATGCAAGAAAATTTCCTGATGATGCTTGTTTGTCATTGTTCTTCTTCTTGTTCTCACAGTCTTTACTTTCCCTGCAAAACGATGGCTATCTATCTGTCAGGCACTCAAATTAGTTACTAATCAAATTGATGGGCCTCTAGAACAGTTGTTAAGAGAATTCGTAATATTTCTGCTGTCTAATATATCTTGGTCGGATGCCGGCTGGAAAAGCTGCTTCGGTGTCTTCTGCTGTCGGTGATGGTCCTTAGAGCATCCTATCTTTGACAAAGTTGGGTGGTTTGAAAGAATTGCACAAGGCCATTGTGGAAAACAAGGGGGTTTGTCCACTGATCACCAATAAACAAGATGCAAATTGTCAGAAAGCGCCCGGCTTTATTCTCTCTAAAACCGCATTATTGTGAAAATGGAGAATGTATACAATGTGTGGTTCTCTCTGTAGTGAAGAATACCTAAAGATTTCACGTGCTTTACTCTTCAATAATGGATTGAATTTGAATTGCTGGCTTTTGTGCATATTTATATCATGAATCAGTTCTATTGCTTATCTAGGGAGATTTAAATCGCTCCGGTGTCTGGAGTAAGGTGTGTGTTTTCTTTCCAAATTAGCTTACACCTCTGTGTGTCATTTGGCCTCCTTAAGATGATTCCCACAAAGTGTAAACCCGATGACTAGGTTCACCCATAGTCTTGGAGTTTTGTTCACAATCAAGAGAAAAGTGCTCACAAAACAAGTAATACGTGCAAGTCTGTCTTTGCTGGTGTACCGTGGTGGCATTTTTACAAAATAAATGGTTCTCTGTGCATGGAATTACTTGGCAGTGGGGGTTCTCCCCGTCTTCAAAGTAAGTCTCTTTATGGATTTTCTTTCTTAAAAGTGTTTGTCAACATCCTTGAAACTGACTGGGAACCGCAAAATTAGGGCTGTAATTAAGCGAATAAATAAGGAACCGAAATGAATAGACAGGTGTACCTATCTTTCCAGCAGATCCTGCAAGTGATATAAAAGAGAAGGATGAAAGGGATCTTATCAGTCTCTCAGATGATTGAACCTTGATCAACCGGTTTAGAAAGGAGGCAAAAGATCACTTTAAAAAAAAAGACTCCGTCTGTGCTTACATCACTTGTGTATCCCTTGAAAATGGCTTGTGGAAATAATTGCACTGAATTCTAGCTTCAACTTCCCACCACCCAATGTCATGTTGGCAGAACAAAAAAAGGCTGCAATTTTGCCAGTCCTATTAAAGCGATCCTTTTTTTTATCGGAGCTTCTTCAGGCAGTAGGCCCTTCCCTTTTTTTTATTTATTATTTTATTTGTTAAGTTTATTTGCTGTTTATCTTGCCGCGGGGTTACTCTAGGCAGCTTGCAACAGTTAAAAAAAAAAGGAAGAGATGAAAAGACCGTCAGTAAGATAACAAAAGATGGACAGGTGGGGAGCAGAGAGAGGCAGAGTCTGCTATCAATCGTGGTTTCCTGTCGCCCAAATATAGCACTGACTTTGAAACTGAGGGTGGCATTTGCCACCCATTTGAAAGATTGGCTATGTCAAGTTTTTGGGGGGAAAATTGATTTGCCAAGAATACTCAGCAGAACTTAAAGGTTGAGATCTGGTTTGTAGTAGGGATTTAGCTCAATGGAGCGATCAGCCCTTGCGATCAGCAGCCTTAACCTAGAAGGGGGCCACCTTGAAAGGATTATTTTATAGGGGTTCATTGTATGAATATGCTTGGGATCAAGTGTAACCATGATTGAACTCTGGCTAATGGTGCGGGGTGAGCCTAGTGTGGCCAGCCCTGTCATTAGATGAAAGGAGAAAAACAGGTTCCAATGAATGGCAATAATGCCATAGAGCTGTGTATTGTGATCCTTAAATTTAGAACACTAAGGTTGGAAGGGACTTTGGGGGTCTTCTAGTCCACCTCCCTGCCCATGCCAGGAGACCCTATGCCTTTCTGGACAAATTTCTTTTTAAAAATCGCAAGTGATGGAGCACCCACGACTTCTGGAGGTTCCACTGATTGATTGTTCTCACTGTTAGGAAATTCCTCCTTAGTTCTAGGTTGCTTCTCTCCTTGATCAGTTTCCATCTGTTGCTTCTTGTTCTGCCTTCAGGTGCTTTGGAGGTTAGGTTGACCCTCCTCTTCTTTGTGGCTGTCCCTCAAACATTGGAAGACTGCTGTCATGTTGCCCCTCGTCCTTCTCTTGGTTAGATTAGACATGACCAGTTTCTTCAATCGTTCATTTTTAGGATGTCTTTAGAGGTGATGGAGCTATTTTTGTGGATGCCCACATGACCCGCAGCTTAGAGAGTTGAGATCCGTGCAAAAGCGAGTTCTGATCAAGAACTAGGCCAGGGCTCCCATAGGATCTTTAAAGGATCGTCCTGCTTATAGGATGGCGGCAGCTGCCTAGAGCCCTACCTCATTAATATGCAACTTTTGCTTTCTCGCCGTTGTAGATGACCCATCGCAATAAACAACCTACACAGGATCCATTTGTTTTCTTTCCAGAGCCAGGGTGGGAGGGTACGAGTTGCCTCTCCAGAAGGCAGTTGTGTTGGCATAAGTGTGCATTTGGGTGGGTGTGTTCTTTCCACACGTTCAGGAACAAAACAAGATGGGAATTCAGAGGCAAGGCTGACTCGGTTTTTTTTTTCTTTCTTCTTCTTCATATCAAGATGTGATTGCTCTTGTTGTTCGTGGGGAAATGCCAGAGGAGCTTCTGGTATTATCCAGACGTCAAGGGGATTACCAGGGCCAAAAACTCTCAAAATTAGTAGCATGTGCTCAACTCATGTTATAGAACTTTTTCCGTCTTCTTACCGCTAGTTGCATCTTGTAAATTGAGGTCGAGTTGTGTTGTAGACCGCTAGAGAGAAATCTAGTTCTTTTTAATGCAGTCTTGTGTTCTGCAGTGCAAACATTCCTAGATTAATGCTGTGTCCTTGCAGTTATAAAAAAAAACTTTGCATTGCTAATATATTCTACTTGTGCAATTTTATATAGATAACCCTTGATTTGTGACGACAGCGGACCCCAACATTTCTCTTACTAAGCAAGACAGTTGTTAAGTGAGTTTGGCCCCAGGTGATGAACTTTCTTGTCACAATTGTTCAGTGAATCACTGCAATTGTTAAACTTAACGCGGTTATTAAGTGAATCTGGCTTCCCCCCTTGACTTTGCTTGTCAGAAGGTTGCAAAAGGAGGTCACCTGACCCCGGGACACTGCAACCGTCATAAATATGAACCAGTTGCCAAGCGTCTGAATTTTGATCACGTGACCCTCGGGGGTGCTTCTGTGGTTATAAGTGTGAAAAACGATCATAAGAGACTTTTTCCAGTGCCGTTGTAACTTTGAAACTGTCACTAAATGAATGGTTGTACTCGGAAGTTCTTCCATCTATTGTGTCCTATTGGAAGGAAAGCATTGATCTAGCAAGAAATATTACATATTTCACGTAAGGTAATTGTTTCTTTTCAATCTTTTTTGATAGACTCCGTTCATCTTGTGAAACTCTAGCTTGGTTGACTTGCTATTCGCTGGGTGCGTTGTGTCAAACCAGGCATTGCGAGTGGTAAAAATGGCTTCCTCTTTGGTGTGGATCAAGTCAGTTGTGGTATATTCAGCCAGATATGGCTTAGTTCAGGAGTTGAGGCTTCTGCTGGCCAAAGAGTGGCCGTAGATGGAAGCTGGAGAACATCTGGAGCATTCAAAGCCTGTCACGGGTGGCCTTCTGATGATGGAGATACGGTGGGCTATGTTCTCTATGTTCAAAGCCCTGAAAAATTAGAGAACAAGGTGGTAAGGTTGCCTCCTTAAGTTCTTCTGTCCTGTTGGAATACTTGTGACCATCCCAGATTAAGGTGAATCGACTTCAAGTCAGAACTTCAAGCTGATGAATTTATGACACCATCTGTGCACATCTGGGGCTAACAGTATGGAGTTGGCTCGTTTCCCTCTGTTTTCTGAGATGTTTATCTTCCCAATTTAGACTTTAGACTTGCTAAACCAGATCTGACCCTGCTTAGCTTATTGGGATCACCCTGGATCCACCATCTAAACAACTTCTTTCTGGACAGATGTGCACCTTTCCAAGAAAAGCAATGGGTGTTAGCTACAAATGATTTTCACTTAGGAAGAATGGCTGCTGGGTCCTTGAAAATAAAAAGCAGGTCTGGTGTTATTTTGATGGGTGAGAACTTTCCTTCGCAGTTAATTTTGTTGGAAAAATCGAAAGTTATGACCGGGTGTGGTTTCTTGGTGGTTTTAAGCCAATGCTGTTATTTTCTTTGAAATCTACAGACTAGTTGGACAAGCAAAAAATTTGCGCACGGGGCAATTTCTGTTCTCGTTGCATTGTATCAGTTGCACAAGTAGGTAAATATAACTGCAAAACCTGGTTCTATAAGAACTAAGCATTAAGAAAAATGGGGGGTGGGGGGGAAAGCTAGTCTGTGGGACTTTTTTTTTTTTTTTCCTGCAGAATTTCCGAACTGCCATCTCTCTGCATTAAAAGGAAACGTTGTGGTGATGAAATTGGGAAGTTGTATTTTACTTATCTCGTTGCTCGGGGATTTCCCTCTTCCTGTAAAACTTAACCACGGTAGCTTCGTGTTGTTGCAAGAACTCGGCTCTTGTGCCCAGGCCCTTTCGCTTAGCATTGAACCAGGCAGAACTGGGACTTCAGAAAAGGCTGTGGGTTTTGCAAGCAAGCGTGCCCGTTGATTATTATCTAGCAATTCCCTTAAGACTGAGGAAACGACACAGATGTGGAGGGCAAGCCTGATCCTCAGGGCAAGCCTGATCCTCAGTCGCCAGTCCTCCTCCAGTGCCCTAATCAAACATGGTATGCTAAGGGTTGTGTTTTGAAGCACACTGTCTGGACAGCTGTATAAATTCACCAGGGGGTTGTATACAGTTGTCTGCAACTTTGCGTGATTTCGAACCCTGCTGCAATCCGTCAGCGGTCTCCATCTCACAAGTTCAAATGTAAAAACGGTTTTCTCATGTTCAAAGCCTTGTTTTCATCGCATTTCTTTTTCAAAGAGAAGCAAAGGGTAAGATCCGAACCAGGCTCACATCAATCATCTTATTCACATTATGGAAGTAATTACCTACCCAGAAGAGAAAAAAAAAGGGATCCACTTAGAATTTGTTGGACAAAGTGGAGTCGATAGTGCTCTGAGTATCGCAAAAGGACGATTTTGGTGGAGTTTCCCCTTGGAAGAAGAAGAAGAAGAAGAAAAAAAAGACGGCTGAGAAATTGAACAAACCTGGTTTCTAAAGAACTGCGGAGGAGGAGGAAGAAAGTTGCGGGGGAAACACATCTTGGGAGGTAATTAAGTTGGCGGGAACGGTTATGTGACTACATTCTACAATTGGTCCAAGTTTTCTCTTCAGAAATAAGTGAACAGCTTTGGTAACGCCGCACAGGCAGCTTCCTTAGGTTTGCGACTGATTAACCTTAATGGCAAATCAGATATTAGAATTTAGCAGGTAAGCATTTCAAAAGAACTGGGAGCAGTGAGCTGCAATTGGTTTCTGTCTTGTGGAAGTTACAGATGTTCTGGTTTATACAGAAGGATGACGTTCAAAAGAAGCTGTTTGGTATAGGTTACACAGGCAGGGGTAGTCAACCTTGGCTCTTTTATGACTCGTGGACTTCAACTCCCAGAATTCCTGAGCCAGCTAAGCTGGCTCAGGAATTCTGGGGAATTGAAGTCCACGAGTCATAAAAGAGCCAAGGTTGACTACCCCTGGGTTACAGGCATGAGCCCAGAAACCAGGAGTCTGGGAGTTTTAGTTTTAGAAATTGCTGGAGTGTCTTTGGGCCAGTCCTTCTCTTTCTCTCTTGGCCCTAGGAAGAAGGCTGACAAATGGCCAACAGCTCCTGAAAATCTTGCCAAGGAAACTGCGTAGACTAGTCCACAGAGTTGCCAAGAGTTTGAAGGCAGCGAAAAAAAAAACACAACAAGTAGCATTGGGGATTTTCGAAGAGAAATGTAAACTTGCTGAGGGAAGCAGTGAATTTTCTTAAACTTGTGAATTACAGATAGTCCTTGACTTACAACTGGGACCAGGTTTTCCATTACTAGGCAAGGTAGTTATTAAATGAGTGTCCCCTAGTTTTACAACCCTTTTCGCTATGGTTAGTTGAAATCCACGCATCTTAGAATCGCTAAGGTTGAGAAACTGTGAGATGGTTGGTTACATATTAGGGGAACCCCCAAAAGCTCTTCTTTTTTTTTTTTTTTTTNCCCCTTTTGTTTTTCTGTTTCCTCTTCTGATCGCCCAGAGATTATCAGGGTTAGGGAAGGTTATCAGTACTGTTGAATAATTCACTATTTATTCAGGCTCTGTCTTGTTATCTCTTTTTGAAGAAGCCTCCTTGAATGAAACCTTGGAAAGTTCTTGCTTCCCAACATTAGATAATACCACTAGATGAACCATTAATCTTAAATTTGGACCCTTGACCATAGTTTAACCACTCCAGTTTGTTTTAAAACTCCAGTGATGGAAAACAAGCTAATGGCAAATCTAATTAGACCAGCGAACAATGTTCAAAGACAGCTGTTTAATTGGGAATCTAGACCATATCAACCAACTTCTTCTTCTTCTTCTTCTTCTTCTTCTTCTTCTTCTTCTTCTTCTTCTTCTTCTTCTTCTTCTTCTTCTTCTTCTTCTTCTTCTTCTTCTTCTTCTTCTTCTTCTTCTTCTTCTTCTTCTTCTTCTTCTTCCTCTTCCTCTTCTTCCTCTTCCTCCTCCTCCTCCTCCTCCTCCTCCTCCTCCTCCTCCTCCTCCTCAGCAAATTTCAATGCACAAAGGTATGGAAGAGTAAGCCAACGAACAGGAGTTATTTTAAAACTATAATGAAGTGTAAGAAGTCCTATAAGACAAGGTGCTTCTTTCTAGAGATTGTACAAGTTAAGAATATGTGGTATTGTGCTGGACCGAGCATTTTAAATCATATTTTTCACACTTCCCCAAGCTTCTTGAGTTGTTTTCCCCTATATGATTTTCATCCATGGAATCCTTCCCAAGCTCTCTCTCTACGTTTGTTGAAATCAGCTCTTTTAAAGTCTAAGACACTGGTTTGATTATGTTCTATTGCTTGGGTCTGCATTATATTGAATTCCAATATGGCATGGTCTCCCTCCCCCAAAGTTCCAGCAACTTCAACTCCTTTTATCACTTCTTCTCTGTTAGGAAGAATTAGGCCCATTATAGGTGTCCCTCTACTTCCCTCCTCTACTTTTTGGATGACAAAGCTGTCAGCTAGGTTGATCAGGAACCTGTTTGATCCCCCACTTGATTCAGAGTTTGTTTCCCAGTTAATGTCAGGGTAGTTAAATCCCCCTGTTACAACTGGGCTGTGTTTCCTACATGCCACCCCTTGTCCTTCTCAGTGGGCAGGGAGGTTGCCAACTTGATCCATAAGTATTGCATTTCTTGCAGATCTTGAAATAGACTCCCCCAAGCTGAGTCAGCTGCTGCTCTAAAGTGCAGTTGGACATGTTTCTTTGCTTGGCTGGTTTGCTGAAAGAATTGGCAAGCGAGCAGCACGGCAGCATCCCTTGATCCTGATGGAAATATAGCTTAAATGAAAAGCTAGGTGATTTCTTAGTTGCAAAGTCTTACAAAGTCCTTTATCATTTGATGGTTTCCGGATGTTTACACTCGAAGAGATCAAGGCACTCTTTTACAACCTTGTATCCTTCTGATGTGTTAGATACTGAGAAATCTGGATGATCCTGGCTCAACCATCTGTTCTGAGTTGGAGAAGGGTGATCCAAGGTCCTAGGTCACCTGCATTTTGTATGGTCGTAAGAATGGTGGAGCATTGGGACTGAAAGACGAAAGGAGCAGGATTCAGTTTTACTATTTCTTCCATCATGTTCTGAAGATCGTCTCTTGCCCTCTAAACTCAAGGAATAAGGTCTTAGAATCTCAGTAGAGATTGGAGATTTCTGTTGGCGCCCAACATAATGGAACCACAACAGAGTTGGAAGCGACCTTGGAGGTCTTCTAATCCAACCCCCTGCTCAAGCAGAAGACCCTATACTATTCCAGACAAGTGGCTGTCCAATCTCTTCTTAAAAACCTCCAGTGATGGAGCACGCACAACTTCTGAAGGCAAGCCGTTCCACTGATTAATTGTTCTCACTGCCAGGAAATTTCTCCTTCTTTCTAGGTTGCTTCTCTCCTTGATAGGTTTCCATCCATTGCTTCTTGTCCTGCCTTCAGGTGCTTTGGAGACCAAGGTTGACCCCCCTCTTCTTGGTGGCAGCCCCTCAGATATTGGAAGACTGCTATCATGTCTCCCCTGGTCCTTCTCTTCACTAGAGTAGCCATGCCCAGTTCCTGCAACCGTTCTTCATGTGTTTTAGCCTCCAGTCCCCTGATCATCTTGGTTGCTCCTCTCTGCACTCTTTCTAGAATCGCAACATCTTTTTTTTTACAGCGTGGAGACCAAAATTGGTTGCACTATTTCAAGACCCCGACTTCGCCCTCAACCCTAACAGAGGTTTGCCACCTATGCCAGGATTAATAGCCTGCGTGCTCAAGTGTGTTCTCGCTCCGGGGCCTTTTTCTGGATCAGAGTTAAAAGCCCTTTCAACTGAACATCCTGTTTTCAGTGACAGGCAAATAGCTTTATTCAGGAAGTGTTTAAGGGGAATGCAAAGGAAGAATTTTTATCTTCCTCTTGTTTCCAGCAGCTGTTGAAATTCACGCTGTCTCTGATTTCAAAGACATTGTGCTTAGCAGCTAAGGTCTTATTTTCTGTAGATTGATCCAGTCCTCCTTTTAAAGAGATAACCAATGCTGGGGGAGGGCTAGCTGCTCTTCTGGGGCCATTTCTGTGCAGCTCCAACCACACAGAACCGTTGTGCCTCCAACATGCCCTGCCCTGCAAGCAAACAGATGTTCTGCTGGGTTCTTGTTGTTCTGTTGCATCTGACAGTTGAACACTTGATAAATCTTCCTGGAGAGATAATTGGGTGAATGTCTCCAGCTATAAAAACCCTGCCTTGTTTAAGAAAGGCAGCCAGGAAGGAAGGAAGGGCAAGGGATTAGTTAGTGGTGGAATAAGAGACTGAAATCTGTTCACCTTCAACTTTTTAATTTTTTGAACTAACATTTTTATCCTACAAAATATGAGGTATACTGAGCGATACTTCACCCAGAGAGATGATTTTGCAGAAAGACTTTTTTTTATAGTAGGGCAGTCATATTAGGCTCACCTGAAAAGCCTGCGGGATTTTACTTTAGTTTTCAAGAATGTGTCATGAAGCAAGCTCTTGCAAAAAAAAAAGGGGGGGGGATTGGAGGAAGTAGTTGGACTAAGGCAGTGTAGTTCTTGGTGCTCTCTGAACTTGATTATTTTCTTGCAGATGATTCATTACCCAACTAGGTAATATCATCAGAACATCATACACTGATGATGTTACCTAGTTGGGTAATGAAACGTCTGCAAGAAAGTAACCCAGCTCAGAGAGCGCCAAGGACCCCACAGTTCAACCCTGAGCTACAAATATTATCTTCTATTTTACTTGATTGTTATTAATGGATTCCCCCCCCCCCATCAACAGTTCCCTATTTCCAGTGCATATTAATGCTCATGGATAATTGGAGTTTGAGGGATTTGGGATCATTTATATCAGATGATCTCCCTTCCACCCTGGTTCCTAAACCAGACACGTTCACAATTGCTTTGTTGACGTGATTCTTGTCACCGGACACTTTAATACAAAACAGATCCGTTGCTTCTTATTGCATTCATATGTTGGAGAGTTTAAGGGGAAAAAAAATACTTATTACCCAATTGTTGTTTGAGTATTTCCTTTATCCCTGCAGCTTTGATTTTGCTTTTTAGTAGGAAGCTAAAACTGGATCCTTTGGTTCTTGAAGGTTGCAAAGTAGTGGCTAAGAAAGTGATCTCGCTCCCTGGATTGTAAGACAAGAGTTTAGATGTTATTTTGCAAATAAGGAGGCAGTTTTTCCTTTAAATAGCCGTAGGATCTTCTGTGTGCCCGCAACCACTGTTAATTGAAGGAGGAAACTGAAAGGATGGATGTTGTAGAGTTAAAAAGAGGCAGCTTATGGAATCAGTCAAACTTGGTATAAAATAATTATGGTGTTTTGACAGCCTTGTTAATAACTTACAACCATTGGAAGAAATATAATTATAGCATTGCAAGTTTCCTGGCATTTCTGTCAAGATTTGTAAAATTAAATAAAGGATGTGAAAATCCATTAAAAATGGTTGGGGTAGCAGAACTCCCAGACGATCGGTTGTTCCATTAAAGTAAAAATAATAATAACAATTTAAAAAAAAATACAACTTTGGTCACCTGAAGATCTCTGCATTTCTTGTTGATGCAGCTTTGACGTCGTTGTTGTTGTTAGTTGCGAAGTCGTGTCCGATCCATCGCGGCCCCATGGACAACGTTCCTCCAGGCCTTCCTGTCCTCTACCATCTTCTGGAGTCCCTTTAAGCTCACGCCTCCTGCTTCAGGGACTCCATCCAGCCACCTCCTTCTCTGTCATCCCCTTCTTCTCTTGCCCTCCATCTTTCCCAGCATTAGGCTCTTCTCCAGTCAGTCCTTCCTTCTCATTAGGTGGCCAAAGTATTTGAGTTTCAACTTCAGGATCTGGCCTTCTAAAGAGCAGTCGGAGTTGTTAAATCAGCCCTTTGGAAATGAAGAACTTTTTTTATTGACGAATGTGAACGTTAAATATAGAAATAAAATGGACATCCCTCTTTTACAGCATGGTGGGAAAGGAGAACCCTGTCATCTGTAATGATTAAAATCCCCTGAAACTTTACCAACGAGCATGTACTTCAGGGATTGTATAATTATGCAATTATTGACAAAGACAGAAGACCCCCGCTGTCCCTTCTCTCTCTCTCTCTCTCTCTCTCTCTCTCTCTCACACACACACACACACACACACACACACACACACACACACACACATACACACACAAACATTGGTTCACAAGTTCGAATGGCTCAGGAATGTGTGTTTTTCAATTACACTGCAGCATGTCTAAATAACAAAAGAATATTTATTTATCGTCAAATTGCTCCTGGCGTTTAACTAATTTCTTTTGATCAAGATTCATTTTTGGGGGGGGGGGGAGGAATAAACGCAGGGAAGTTTTGGGTTGCTTCTTTCTTAAACAACTCAGCGAGTGGCCTGCTAATTTTACTTTAATGGAAGGGTGTTGTTTAACACGCCTTACTTAAGTGCTGACTTAGGACAAGCCTAGAATAAATTGACTCCTTTAAAAGGGCAACTGCCCAAGAATGCAATAGCAGATGGAGTCCCAAGCTGGTAGAAGCCCAGTTGCTGGCAAAACACACAGGTAGTCCTCTGACCATGATTGAGCCCAAAATTTCTGTGGCCCAGTGAGACATTGGTTAAGTGAGTTTCGTCCCATTTTTTTACAACTTTTCTGGCCAGAGTTTGTTAACTGAATCCCTGCAGTTGTTGAGTTAGTCACACGGTGGTTAAGTGAATCCGGCTTCCTCACTGATTTTGCTTGTTGGAAGGTCGTAAAAAGGGGATCACATGATCCCAGGACACTGCAACCGTCATAAATACGAGTCAGTTGTCAAGTGTTTGAATTTTGGCCACACGGCCACGGGGATGCTGCAATGGTCGTAGGTGTGAAAAACGGTCATAAGTCACTTTTTTCAATGGCTGTCCAGTCTCTTCCAAAAACTTCCAGTATTGGAGCATTCACCACTTCTGGATGCAGGATGTTCCACTGATTAATTGTTCTAACTGTCAGGAACTTTCTCCTTAGTTCCAGGTTGCTTCTCTCTTTGGTTAGTTTCCATCCGTTGCTTCTTGTCCTGCCTTCAGGCGCTTTGGAGAATAGCTTGACTCCTTCTTCTTTGGGGCAGCCCCTGAGATATTGGAAGATTGCTATCATGTCCCCCCTCGTCCTTCTCTTCATTAAACCAGACATACCCAATTCCTGCACCGGTTCATCTGGTTTAGCCTCCAGTCCCCATCTTTGTTGCTCTTCTCTGCACTCTTTCTAGAGTCTCAACATCTTTTTTACATCCCTCCCCGTGGAACATCATCCCTGCCGAAATAAGATCAGCCCCCCCACTCTGACACTCTTTTGAGAGAGCCTGAAGACATGGGCCTGGGGACCCCAAGGTGATACACAGCCCATCCAGTGGTTGGTTTGATTGTTGTGATCAGGGGGTTGGGGGTTCATTTGAGTTTGCTGCTTAGGGTTTTATTTCTGCAAGCTGCACAGTGTCACCATGAGTGAGTTATAAACAAACAAACAAACAAACAGACCCACATCAGACCAACTGTGTAGACGTCATGAGAAGGCCTGAAGACCAACCCACTCCCACGGACAGTCCACAGTGAGTGAATCAGGAAGCCCCGATACATTTTTCTCCAACAAATAAATTAATAAACAAATAAATATACAAGCAAGCAAGATGGAAAGGGAGGGTTGGGAAAGCTGTGGTTGGGATTTGGGTTGAACACCGAACTGTTCTGGAGATCCAGGTGTAGGTGAAAGCCTTTTATGGGTTCTGTCACTTTCTCAGGGCTCAGCTTTTGATCTTTTCCTGTGAAAGGAAGAGCCGATCCCTCAACAAAACAGCCTTCATTCTTTCTCCTGTGAGGTGTTTAATGGTTGCCGATGCCCAGAGCTATTCTTAGAGCAGCTCAGAGGCATTTGCCATTGGTAGTAGTAGCTGAAGCTGCAGGCAGAACTTCTGCTTTTACATATTACTGCAAATAACTTTTTTTTTTAAAATGTAGCTGTTGAAAAACCTGTAATGGGCAGAGCAGTTGTGTCAACCTGTAGAAATTCTACTTACCGGTAGTAGAACATCAGTTTCTTTTGTGATATTTTGTTGATTGCTGTGGGTTGAGTCAAACAGTGTTGATTGATGTTGGTGGTGTAGATGCATTAAATTATTAGGTGTGTGCAACCAGGTTCATACACGGCTAAGCCCTATTTTATTTGACTGGGCTTTCTTGAATAAGCTAGAACGAGTTCATGCCATCAGTTAAGCTGAAACCTATGGCTTAATAAGCCATCCTGGCTGTGGTACACACGGTTCTAAGCCCAAAATCAACATCTGGGTTGGCTTTTGCCAGATGTGTCAAACCTGACCTAGGTGTTAACGTGCTTTGCAAAATTATTCGAAGTCCCGATACTGTGACTAGGTGCCAGACCTCGGGTAGTTAACATTAAAGCGAACAGGAAGAGGGGGGGAAAAAAATATTTAACCGCAGTTCATGTTGTGACTGCTTACAAAAGCATATGTAACTGTTGCAAAACAATGAAGTCTGTGTAATTAATGATAAGAACGCCAGAAATACTGCTTTTTCTGCAGAGGCTTTAAAAGTGGGTTTTTAAAGTGGGTTTTAACCTGCAAATGCGAACTGTTATTTTTCTCCGAAATAGGCGAACCGGTTTGCAGATGTGTGCCTAACCAAACCTTTGGGGGGGGGGAAATGTGTGTGGGTGGGTGAAATTGGCACTAAGAATCCTTTCTTAGACCACAAACCCAGCTGGATGAGCTTAGGACTGGACAAATCAGAAGGTTAGCAAAAGTGAATCCAGTTGATTTGCCAAGCCTGGCGAGGCTGCCAAGGGCAGATCTATTTTCTGATCTTGTAACCAACCGTAAGAAGAATTGGGAGAGAATCCAAGTTTCATTCACACATTAATGAAGCCGCCTGGTCTGACCTAGCTACAGTGACTGGCCTTTTTCACAAAAAAGCTTAAACCAGGAGCCAAACGACGCCGCATTTTGGCTTCCTGCAATGTAAGAAACTGGGTGTTGAATGCTCCTTCTGAAGAAGCATCAAAATTGGAAGGGACTTCGTCCTATTCCCCAAAGCAAATCTGTGCTTGTACATTTTTAATCCCTTGTGCAGGCTGCTCATAATACCGTAATGCTCAGTAATTCTTATCCAAACGATCTGTCGGCTTTCAGCCACTGAATCCACCTCCCACACAGACACATTTGGAAAGAGAGGTGGAGAAGGCAGGTACCCCAGACAGGTAGAATCCGCTGGAAGTCAGGAAAGGATTCCAACCTGCCACCGCAACCCAGTAATTTCCTAATTTCAGGAGCAAGCTGTGCTTCTAGAGAAGTAGGTGGAATTGTGTGTGTGTGTGTGTTTTTTTTCCCCCTGGCCATGTTATATTTGGGTCAACAGCTGCTAACACTGGGGGTGTGGCAGTTCCTTCTTGCAGCTTCTCTGTTGATCTGACAACAGCAGTGTAATTAACCTTTTCTGTTCCTAACACAAAAGAGTTGCTTTTTTTTTTTAGAGAAACCAAGTAAAGGAAATAGGCAAGAACAAGATTTGAAGAAAATCTTCAAGGAGGGTGAAAGTAGGGTTCCCTTCTCATATATATATACATATATATACACATACACATATACATATACATACGCGCACACACACACACACACACACACATACAAAATTTGTGGCTGGCAAAGAGTTAGTGGAAGACTAGTATAGCTATTTCAGGCTCATTAGCCCTCATCAGCTAGTCACACCCTTCAGGGATTCGAACCTGGGCAGCTTACATGTTAGGCAGCTGTATTACCCTTTTGAGCCACAGGTAAGATATATATCCTCCCTGGTTTCTGCTGACAGGAGTAAGGGGGAACCTGTGGGTCAAAAGGGTAATACAGCTGCCTAACATGTAAGCTGCCCAGGTTCGAATCCCTGAAGGGTGTGACTAGCTGATGAGGGCTAATGAGCCTGAAATAGCTATACTAGTCTCCCACTAACTCTTTGCCAGCCACAAATTTTGAATTTATAGTGCTCACAGTATATGATGTCTGCCTGCAAAACATGCTCCTAGATTGGAGCGAAACGCAGAACAGACTGATTTATATTTGGTAGATAGATAGATAGATAGATAGATAGATAGATAGATAGATAGATAGATAGATAGATAGATAGATAGATAGATGTAGGTAGGTAGGTAGGTAGGTAGGTAGGTAGGTAGGTAGATAGATAGATAGATAGATAGATAGATAGATAGATAGATAGATAGATAGATAGATAGATAGATAGATAGAAAGATAGATGCAAAATGCCTTGATTTAAAAGCATTAGATGAAGTTTGAGGGATTCAGGCTCAACCTGATGTCAGGCATGGAGGACTTGAGGCCGGTCCCTATGTTCTCAAAGTGGTAGTTGGACGGAGAAATTGGAAGAGGATGTGCTTGTTGTACAGGCTACCTTCAGCCAAGATAAATCTAAAAGAAATCAATAAGTGAAGTAAAATTGGCGGGGAGGAGAGAGCCACCTTCTGGTTTGCAACAGGAATATTGATCCATCCTGGGCAATTGTTCAAGCAGTTCCTGTTTTTATCCTAGAGGCTTCCTGGTGAAAGGATGCAGATGTTTCCTCCCAAGGGTAGGGCTGGTCCAGAGCAGGAAAGGATGCTGAAGGGAAGGGATCCTTTCACCTGTGTAGGTAAAGCTGGATGGCAGTAAAGAGGTGCTTTTTGCACTGACCTAGAGATTGGAAGGATTCCATGCAGACATATCAAACCTGCTGGAATTTGCTGCTGGATATGGTGGGGCTGAAAGACCGATGCTTGGGACAGTATCTTTATTTGGGGAGTGGGCGCGTTTCAGCTAAGTGCGGTGGTGCCAAATTCTAGATCTTGCAAATGCGAGTTGCATGCAGTGAGAATCAGAAAGGCAAACATTTGGAGGCCAGCTAAGTTTCTGGGCACGGGGAAAACACCAAGGGGATTTGACAGTTAGAACAATTCACCGGTGGAGCAGCTTTGCCTTCAGACCTTGTGGACGCTCCAACACTGGAAGTTTTTAAGAAGAGGCTGGACAGTCACTTGTCTGAAATGGTATCAGGTTCACCCGCCTGAGCAGGGGGCTGGACTAGAAGACCCCCAAGGTCCCTTCCAGTTCTATTCAATTCGACCTCTGACTTGAGACAGCTCTACAGTGTCTTGATATAAAGACAGATGATCCTTCACTTATGACTGGTTGCTTAGTGACCATTTGAAGTTCCGGCGTTTTTCCCCCCCCTCCCTAATGGTACTTATAACCTGGGTCCAAAGTTCCAATGGCTACTACCCCCTCCCCATAGTTAAATGACTTGGCAATTGATCTACCTTTGCAGCATCACAAAATTTACTTCTGGTTTTCAGCAAACCCTAACCCCAGAACAAACCATGGGGTTTTGCTTAACAATCCCCAACATAAAAATAAAAAGGTTGTAAAAATGAGCCAGTGACGTGGTGACTTGCTTTAGGACCACCATGACTTACTGCAGAGATGGAGAACTATCTGGCTCAGGAGCTGAAGTCCACAAGTCATAAAAGGGCCATAGTTCCCCACCTCTGACATACCGTAACGGGCAGACTCCTTTAGAGTCATAAGTTGAGGACTATCCATATTGCAAAAGACAGCGCTGGCTTGCGCAAATGTACGCCTGTTGATCCAGGCGCAGGGTGTTGCACACTGGATATCCAAGGAACGCAGCGCTGTTGAAGTCCTACGGACCGTATAGTACTAGTGCTTATGAAAATGCATGCAGTTTCTTCTATCTACTTTTGAAAAATGCAGGTTAGATCTTAGTAGAACGGGGAGAGCAAGGCAGAGACAAGGTATGAACAACCAGGAAGGCCAGTCTCAGGATGATTGTGAAAATTATAAATGTGTTTTGGATTAGAAGGCGGTAGAATGAGTGTTTCAGAGAAGTGCGTCTTTGAAAACCTAGCTATTTACCTCCTGCTAGAAACCTAGCAGGTTAAGTTAGGGAGTTGTTATGCAGTACTTTCAACATGCACATACTAGGCTTCCAATATTATCCAGATTGCACATATCCTCTAGTCTAGCCTTTTAGTACTGCAGTACAATTCATTTCTACAAAGCCAAAGAAGGCACTTAGGAACGCGGAGGTGTTTGCAAAACAGAGGCTTCCCTAATAGTAGTAACTGTGAGAGGGACCTTGGAGTCCTAGTGGACAATCCCTTAAATAGGAGCCAGCCCTGTGCTGCAGCTGCCAAAAAGGCCAACACAGTGCTAGGCTGCATTAACGGAGGGATAGAATCAAGATCACATGAAGTATTAATACCACTTTACAATGCCTTGGTAAGGCCGCACTTGGAAGACTGCATCCAGTTTTGGTCACCACAATGTAAAAAAGATGTAGAGACTCTAGAAAGAGTACAGAGAAGAGCAACAAAGATGATTAGGGGACTGGAGGCTAAAACATATAAGGAACGGTTGCTGGAATTGGGGATGTCTAGTTTAACGAAGAGAAGGACGAGGGGGGACATGATAGCACTCTTCCAATATCTCAGGGGCTGCCACAAAGAAGAGGGAGTCAAGCTAAGGCAGGACAAGAAGCAACGGGTGGAAACTAACCAAGGAGAGAAGCAACCTAGAACTAAGGAGAAACTTCCTGACAGTTAGAACAATTAACCAGTGGAACAACCTGCCTCCAGATGTTGTGAATGCTCCAACACTGGAAGTCTTTAAGAAGAGACTGGACAGCCATTTGTCTGAAATGGTATAGGGTTTCCTGCCTGAGCAGGAGGTTGGACTAGATGACCTCCAAGGTCCCTTCCAACTTTATCATCATCATCATCATCATCATCATCATCATCATCATCATCATCATCATCATCATCATCATTACTCCTACTTTTGTTTTGGTTTTGGTTTTTCACTACAATTATATGTTAAGGGATACAAATATTTTATTACCATCGTACGGTATATGTGCACATGCAGGACTTCGTTTATTGATTCTACCCACTTAATGGAAAGTCCCCACATTGTAGTCCCTAGGAACCAGATGCTTCCTGGACCACAACTGAGGTCTCAATTCTCCTCCATTCTCTGAAGAGAAAAAGCAAACTCCACGTTTTGTTGCAGATGTGAGTTTTTGCAGTTTGTCCTTTGCAATGTCTATAGTTCCTGGTTTCTATGATGCACTACAGAGGTTTGAGCATCTTTTTTTTCCCTCCGGGTTGCGAGAAAACTAAACTGTTCACTGACAGGGACAAGGCCACTCCAGCAAATTATTGATTTACGTATTGGGAACAGATTTATGACATGCTGAAGCGAACAGTAAAATGCAGTGGCGTGTGTCTTCTGTTCTTCCAATATTTGCCGATGAGAAATATGATATCCCAAGTCTTTGAAGGTTGGTGGCTCAACTGCTAAATCTTGCTGATGTCTCTCTTAAGAAAAAAAAAAAGTATCTTGATGGATGGTTTAGAATGAGAAATAGAAGGAAATTGAGGAGAGGTTTTTGCAAAATGCCGTGTCAGTAGATGAATGGAAATAAACCGGCAGGAATTAAATCTATCAGCTCCTGTAACAAGTGAGGAGATTTGATATAGCCCAGGTAAGATTGGAGAATAGTTTGAATCCAGAAAAGGAGATCAGTCAGAGCTGCCCAGTTATGTTCGACTCTACAGCTTGGTGCCCATCTCTGTTTCTTAGCGAAGGGAGCCAGCATTGTCCGAAGACACTTTTTGTGGTCAGGTAGCCAGCGTGGCTC
>NW_015387903.1:8331-28516 GCF_001527695.2 Protobothrops mucrosquamatus | reverse complement strand
ATACCGCCCTTCTCCCATAGGACTCAGGGCGGTTCACAGCATATTAAAAACAAATAATATACACAAAATACAAAAAAATTACAAAATACAAAAATACAAAAATACAGAAAATAAACCCCGATAAAAGCCGAATTAAAACCAAATATTACAAGCTGTGTTTCCAATTAAAATACTTTTAAAATTATCCCTGCCTAAAATCTATACCAAAGATGCACGGAACAACATAACCTTCCCACCAAAGTGGTACCTATTGATCTATTCACATTTGCAGGCTTTCGAACTGCGGACAGGAGCTGGGTCAAGTAACGGGAGCTCACCCCATCGTGCGGCACTCGGTTCTCGAACCCTTTCCAGCTGACAAGCTCAGCGTCTTTAAACCTCCCAAGTCATTGACTGTAGGATTTGAAGAAGGCCTGTTTTAAGGATGGTGGACCGAGAAGATGCTGCAAAGTTTATTTAGATATTATCTCCCCAGAAATGTCGGAAGGTGACCTTGGCAAACTCGATTGGCGCCATTGATTAGATGTCGAAGTAAAACAACTAATTGATTCATAAACCAGAAACTTTTGAAAACTACTAAGGAGGCAGTCAAGATAATTTGATAGCGGGATTAATAATTGGATTAGGACTGAAATGCATCTGTTTTTTATTTGAGAGAGAGAGAGAGAGAGACAGACAGACAGACAGACAGACATAACCACACACACATAAAGAGACTTACAGACAGGAATTGCCTTTACTCTTGAAATATTCATGCATTAACTGTCTATAGAACAAACCCCCCTAGATACAATGCTATAGGTGGTAGAGGTTGAGTTTAATCCTCTTCTAAATAGTTTTCTTTTTTTTTTTAAAAAAAGTATTTTTTAGCTCCAGCGTGTCTGCTTCCCTTTTATCTCACTTCCCTCCTTTGTCGCCCTTCCAAATTTGTGTCTTTAAAAGTCCTGAGTCCAGAACTGGACACTTGAACCCTTCTCTATTCCCCAAGTATCCTATTCTCTAATTGAAACAAAAGGTATTAAAATAACACACACACATAGCAGCAGTTTCTCTGCAAATTCCACCAGTCATTCATTCATTCATTCATTCATTCATTTATTTATTTATTTATTTATTTATTTATTTATTATCGGGGGGGGGGGGAGAAGCCTATTCCTCTTCAGTCCACCCCATTCAGAAAAGGACCAGGTGCTGAATTCTTTTCAGAAAGCAGTTGCCTATTCAGCAAAACTGTTGAGAAAAATGAAGGGGGTGGTGGAGAAAGAAACCTGGAAGGGGGGGGGAGAAACCCATTTCCCATCATCCTGATCTCTCCCTGCCCTGGGTTTTTTTCCCAGCTGTTTGGGAGAGGTAGAATGAATTGAGTTTTTCCTGCAAGATGAAACATAAACAGGTTTCGATTGCCAGAAATAGGAGGAAGAGAAGTTGTTTAAACTAGCCAGCTAGGGGAAGCCTTCAAGTGGCTGATGAATCCTAGTCTGTTTTCACCCAGCTGTCCTTTTGCTCATGTTAATCCGGCATTTAAAACCAAGGCCACAAAGCTGGTTTGTGGTTACAATCGCAGCTGTCTGTCTTGTTTCTTCCTCCTCTTCTGAATGTGTTGCAAGTGGCAAAACCTGTTTCCTTTCAATGCTTCCTTCTTTCTCTCTCTCTTTTTTAAAAACTTCTCCCCTGTGATCTGCTGTCTTGCAGCCGAGGAGGATAAGAAACAAGAAAAGAAAAGAAAAACGTCCTCATTAATTCATCAGTAAGAAAGTGAAGACAGCTTTGGAACAAAGCAGTATTTTGCCTTTGACAAAGGCTTGATGTACGGTGACAACGTCCTCTGCTTAGGGAAGAAAAAAAAAAAGAAACAAGAAGAAAGAGAAACAGAGAGAAAGAAACGCACACATCTGTAAATGGGGTCTGGGTGCGTTACCTAGCCTGACTTTAAAACTATCCTCGCGTTCAGACTTCGGAAGGCATTAGGCAAAGGATATCCTAGTTTGTTTATTTATTTTAAAGCCTTGATTAGGAATAGGGGAGCTGGCCGAGGGCACTTTGGCATTTCTTTCCTGCTCTTTTTCGTTCTGTCTGTTGGAATTTTTTTCTTTTTTAAAACCGGCAAAGGTTTTGGGTGGAGTGCATCAGCCTTGGGGTGAAATTGTGGAGGACTAGGTTCTGTGACTTGCAGTAGCTGTCGTTCGATGCCAAAGGAAGACCGGAGGAAATGATTTTCATAGTTTTTCTTTTTTTTTCAGATTAGGAAGTGAGTGAGACCAGTCAGGGAACGTGGGAAAAAGGCTTGATGACCATAAAGTCATCCTAAAAAGGAATAAAACCTTTGTGGTGTGTTGGTGAAGGTGCTGGACCAGAAGAGAAGAGAGCCAGTTTGGTCTAGGGTTAAGGCACCAGCAAGAAACCAGATGACTGTGAGTTCTAGTCCCGCTTTAGGCCTGAAAGCTGATGGGATAACTTTGGACCAATCACCAAGAGACAGTGAGTTCTAGTCCCGCCCTAGGCCTGAAAGCTGACGGGATACCTTTGGACCAATCACCAGGAGACGGTGAGTTCTAGTCCCGCCCTAGGCCTGAAAGCTGACGGGATAACTTTGGACCAATCACCAGGAGACGGTGAGTTCTAGTCCCACCCTAGGCCTGAAAGCTGATGGGATAACTTTGGACCAATCACCAGGAGACGGTGAGTTCTAGTCCCGCCCTAGTCCTGAAAGCTGACGGGATAACTTTGGACCAATCACCAGGAGACGGTGAGTTCTAGTCCAGCCTTAGGCACGAAAGCTGGCTGGATGACTTTGGACCAGTCCCTCTCTCTTAGCCCAACCCACCTCACAGGCTTGTTGTTTGTGTGGAAAATAGGAAGAGGAAGGCATATTAGTATGTCCCGGTCAAACCGCACAACCCTCAAAATAGATTTGCTCGTAAGTCAAGCCAAACATTTAACATTTTTTTAATGAGTTCACACTTTGTACCGATCTCGGGGACTGAGGTCCCAACACTCCCCATCCTAAATCGCACCAGAGGCCTGCCGGGTGTCTTCCTTTGAAGCACGAAAGCCTTCTGTTTGGCGTTTTCGGAGGAGGCTCTCCGAGTTCGGGTCTTTCTGAACTTCCTTCAATTTTCCCCAAGGGCTCTTCCCTCTGTAGACCCGAAGTCCCGCTCTTTAGCATCCCCCAGTGTTTCCAGCGCTGGAAAATCAGATTTCTCTCTGGAGGATGGTGCTCCCTCACCAGGTGCACAGCTACTGTTCACCAGGCGGCTTGATCTTATCTTGGGTTGCTTCTGGCCCTTCCTTTCCTTCCCCTCCCAGCTTCCGCCCTCTTCCTTAGAGCGTTGCCAGAGTAATTCTCCCGGCTGCTGCCAGCCTGCTCTTCATGGGCCTGCTGATGCAGGAGACCTTCGCCAAGCCGCCTCTCTTGTCACAAGAGATTTGAGCCCGGATGACAGGAAGAAGACGTTCCGACAAGCCAAGGGGAGAAGGGGGGGGAGGCAGAGGTTTCCTCTTTCAGGTGGTCTGCAGCGGCAGGATCAAGCCAGCCAGCACAGTTGAACAGCAGTTTAGAAGCATGGTGAAAGAGAGAAGGATCTGCTTTGTGGCACCAGATCCGAGTTCGTGGGAAGGTGACCGGGAGGGGGACAGGGAAGGATCCCCCGTTGCCTATCTGCTCAGATTTTGGCTAGCCGTGGATTGAACATACATAGGCACGAGAAGGGTGAATTGAGGGAGGACTGGTCTTTTCTAAAGAGAGTGGGCGTTTTGTGGGCTGTGTGCAATATGCATCCTCGAACATAAACAATACGATGTCAAGATTGTGCGGTCTTTGATATTTTCTCTGAGCTTGGTGGTTTTCTTGCAGACGTTTCACTACCCAGCTAAGTAACATTGTCAATGCTAGAAGGTGTGGGGCTTACAGGGAGGAAGACCCCACAGTCCTCCTCCTCCTCCCTGCAAACCCCACTCCCTTCCAGCACTGATGAGGTTACCTAGCTGGGTAATGAAACGTCTGCAAGAAAACAAGCAAGCTGAGAGAGTACCAAGGACCTCACAGTCCCCCTCCTCCTTTTCCTCCTCCTCCTCCTCCTCTTCCCACTGATGATAATTTAGTTGGGTCAGGAAATCTGCAAGAAAACCACCAAGCTGAGAAAGCACCGAGGACCCCATCTTATCCAGAAAGGTCTCCTTGAGTAGGGGGTTGGACTAGAAGACCTCCAAGATCCCTTCCAACTCTGTTATTCGGTTATTAAGGTCCTCGGAGTAACTACTAGACGAGTGTGTCTTAACCTTGGCAGCCTGAAGATGGCTGGACGTTTGCTTTGGAAGGGTCAGCCTCAGCAAGACACGCTTGGGAGTCTTCCGGACAGTCTCGCCCAAGCCGGTCCTCTCCTCGTTGGCCGGATCACGATTCCCATCCTCCCTCCCACTCCCCTCCTTTCTCCTGCCTGCCTCCCTCCCTCGCAAGCCAACTCCTTTTAGCCTTCCAGCTCGAAGTAAACTAGTTCTGCCGCTTTGTTCCTGCTGGAAAAGGGTGTATGTAAATAATGGAGCTGGCACTCTCCGGGCTTGGCACAGCCTGCCCTCCAAAGGGGGGTAACCTTATATCAGCCGAGCATCGTGCACCAGCTGATTTCAACAGGGCATGCTCTGTGCGCAGGGTGGCTCCCAAGGAGGCTGGAGAATGGGAGCATTGTTCTTCCCAGCGCAAGCTGAGCACGAGGCCGGCCCTTTCCCGAGGAGAGAGAGACACACGCTTCCTCCCCTCCCTGCCCCCCTGCCTGGAGCGCCTGGGACAAAATAAATTAGCATGGCTCCTGATCCGCATTCTCGCCCCTTGCAGCATTTCTAGGGGGGGGAGAGAAAGAGGATCACTGGGGATCTGACGCTGATCCTTCGCCCTCCCCCTTTTGCTTGGCTAAGAAGGAGGGGGGGTCTCCATGCTCAAGAGGTTCTAAGTGGAAGCAGCTGGGTGTGTTTAGTTTAAGTAATCACCGGAGACTTGAGGAAAAGTGGCCTGGCAGCGAAGGGGTGAGTGATGGGCACACACTCTTTGGCTTTGAGTCAAAGGAGAGGGGGGGTCGCTTTGGATGGGGGGGTAGGAATTGGAGCAGGAGCTGAGTGGCCACGGGAGAAAGCTTGAGGAAGGCGGTTCCTAGATTTTCTGATTAGATTTCTTTTTTTTGATCCTACTTCCATTACTTTATAGATAACGTAAAACGGTGAACGTATATTATACCCTTCCTCTTTCTATTTTCCCCGTGAAGTGGGTTGGGCAGAGACAGAGGGACTAGAATTCACAGTCTCCTGGTGATTGGCTCCAAATCACCCAGTTGGCTTTCATGGCTGAAGCAGGACTAGAACTCATTGTCTCCTGGTGATTGGCCCACAGTCACTCAGTTGGTTCTCATGGCTAAGGCAGGACTAGAACTCACAAGTCTCCTGGTGATTGGCCCACAGTCACCCAGTTGGCTTTCATGGCTAAGGCAGGACTAGAATTCACAGTCTCCTGATGATTGGCCCACAGTCACCCAGTTGGCTTTCATGGCTAAGGCAGGACTAGAACTCACAGTCTCCTGATGATTGGCCCACAGTCACCCAGTTGGCTTTCATGGCTAAGGCAGGACTAGAACTCACAGTCTCCTGATGATTGGCCCACAGTCACCCAGTTGGCTTTCATGGCTAAGGCAGGATTAGAATTCACAGTCTCCTGGTGATTGGCCCACAGTCACCCACCTGGTTTCATGGCTAAGGGAGGACTAGAACTCACAGTCTCCTGGTGATTGGCCGAAAGTCACCCAGTTGGCTTTCATGGCTAAGGCAGGACTAGAACTCACAGTCTCCTGGTTTCTAGCTTAACCACTAGACCAAACTGGCTGTCAACAAATGTCAATAAATTCGACAAATGTCAGGGACGCTCCTAATAAAGACCACAATTACAACCCCGGGCCCTCTAGGCTCTGTTAATAACCTGCCCCCCATGTCTTAAGAAAAGACCAAGACTTTTCAGAAGACTAACAAGGTCAGGACCACACGCAGGACACGCACCTGACTTTCCAATTAACCTTCAAGGAAAAATAGGCTACATCTGAAAGCTCCACCTTGACTACGTTTGAAGCGCTTTTGCTTGCATTGCGGGATTTAGCCACCTCGGCCTCAACCCCATAGCCACCGTTGCCTTATCATCCAACTGTTTTGTGAATGGCCCCTGTCAATAGAGCCGTTATTAAAAGCTGCTTCTCCTGCCGGTGGTTTAATTCTGTTTTATAATTGCACCCCCTAACACACACAGCCTTGGGTGTGGGTATAATTTCTAGCTCAAGGTAACCGCCCGCCTCCTGAAACAGGTTATCATTCACAGGCTGCTCCCATAAATCCCGATTGTGAGCATATCCCCTGAAGCTGTTGGGTGTTTAAAGTCAAAACTATCTGGACAGCCTTGGGCCCCTGCCCATAATACAGCTAGCGCTTGACTCATCACCATAATTGAGCCTAGGACTGCTAAGTGGGACAGTTGTAAATTGATTTTTTTGTCCAATTTTACGATCCTTGTTGCCACAGTTGTTAAGTGAATCACTGTAGTTCTTAAGTTAGTCACATGGTTGTTAAGTGAACCTGGCTTCTCCATTGACTTTGCTGGTCAGAAAGTTGCAAAAGGGGAACACGTCTCTCTCTCTCACACACACACACACACACCGGAGACATTGCAACCCTCATAAGTACATGCCAGTTGCCAAGCCTCTGAATTTTGGTCATGTGACCACGGGGAGGTTGCAACGCTCGTTAAGTGTGGAAAACCGGTCATGTCACTTTTTTCAGTGCCATTGTAACTTCAAATGGTCACTAAATGAACTGTGCTGTAAGTCGAGGACCACCTGTACTTAGGGTGGGTGGGTGGGTGGGTTATCCTACCCCCTTGAGTTGCCCTGTCTGTCTAGGTCTGCTTTTGCAATCAACACCAGGAACCCAATGTCTACAGTTTAGAAGTTTTGCACTCGGGAAAGTGAATTTTAAAAAGCCCCAAGTCTGCAAATACAGACTTTTGAGAGCTGCAGGGTGGCAGGAAAATCCATTTTACTGGGATGGTTTCGTTAAACGGCTTAGCTGTAGCCCTCGCTTCTTCTTCTTTCCTTTCCTTTTCCTTGAAACCTAAGTTTGGCCTGGTGTTGATGTCATCCAGGAAAAGAAGTCAGAACAGGCTGCAGACAACTTAACTTTTGTGTGCCTGGAGGGACGGTAGGAAAAATGCAGGCCTTAAATCAAAATCCAGCTGTTCTTGCAGCTGCAACGCTGACGCCCGAGCCAAAATTGTGAGCCTTTCAAAAATGCCTATTGCGCAGTTGCCCAATCCAGCTGACTCCTAGGTGATCGTGTTGTTGTTCTGGCAGTTTGTCATGTGGCTAGACACAAATGTGTTTGTGCTTATCTCCTGCCAGAAGTATTGATCTGATAGTTGTGGGTTATTTTTTTTTCTTAAAAAAAGGAACTTGTATAGGGCCGTCTGGATACACAGTTTATCAACTAAGCGGTTGGAAGCCCAGCAGGTTTTCTCAAGATTTTCAGGTTGGACCAGAGGTGGAAATGTGCCAGTATAGAGAATACTACCATTGGCATCCTTTTATGCTTCCAGAATATCAAAGGTGGGGAGTAGATGAATTGGAAAGTCTATAATGCTGGGGAAAGTGGAACGAAAGAGAAGAAGATGACCATTAGGAATGGAATGGAAATAGAATAGAATAGAATAGAATAGAATAGAATAGAATAGAATAGAATAAGGAATAGAACAGAACAGAACAGAACAGAACAGAACAGAACAGAACAGAACAGAATAGAATAGAATAGAATAGAATAGAATAGAATAAAATAGAATAAAGAATAGAATAGAATAGAATAAGGAATAGAATAGAATAAGGATTAGAGTAGAATAAGGAATAGAATAGAATAAGGAATAGAATAGAATAGAATAGAATTACAGTAGAGTAGAGTAGAATCGAATAGAAGAAGGAAAAGAAGGAGAAGGAGAAGGGAAAGAAGAGAGAGAAAGAAAAGGAGAAAGGGAGAAGCAGAAGCAGAGAAGAATAGAAGAGAAGAGAAGAGAAGAGTTGGAGGGGACCTTGGAGGTCTTCTAGTCCAACCCCCTGCTCAGGCAAGAAACCCTATGCCATTTCAGACAAATTGGTTGTCCAGTCTCTTCTTAAAAACTTCCAGTGTTGGAGCATTCACCACTTCTGGAGGTAGATGGATTCAATTACAGTAGCAATAGGTCAACTATTAGAAGGTTAGGGACAGGTTGCTCTAAAGAGGATCTATCTATGTGATCATTAAGAGTCAACACCAACATGATAGGTAGCCTCCTCCTCCTCCTCCTCCTCCTCCTCCTCCTCCTGCTGTTATGGGTGTTCTCATAGAATAATGACTGTAAGGAAGCTTCGTTGATACACAAAATGACAGCTATGATGTTATTGGCCAGACAGAAAACAGATATTTGCAGTAAGCAAACTTGTGAGGTGCCCTTCATAACTGCTAGTCATAGAGTCAGAAGAGTCGGAAGTGACCATATATGTTTTCTGGAGTAGTGCAGGATCTATTACAACATATCTGATCAAAGACCATCCAGCTTCCATCTGAAGACCTCCAGTCAATGGGAACCGATTGGTTTATGTGTTAGGCTGATCCTCTGGTTGATGGCTTCTACGGTCAGGAACTCCCTCCAGATGTCTACCTATCCTGAATCAATATCCTTGCAATTTAAGTTTCTTGGTTCTGCTCCCTCCTTCTGGGGGCAGCAGACAAGCAGTCCCACTCCTTCTTCTACGTCAGTGGTTCTCAACCTGTGGGTCGGGACCCCATTTGGGGTCGATCGACCATTTCATGGGGGTCGCCAAGCAAGGCTGTCCGCCATTTTTTCCCCCTCTTCCGGCGGGTGTCTTACCTCCCTTGGGCTGGGCCAGCTGGTGGTCAGCCTGCTCCGTCTCTGCCGCTCGCCAGCTACGCCTCGGCCGGCGCAGGGGGCGGAACCACGCATGCGCGGCGCTCCCAGGCAGGGAAAGTCCTCGACTTACGACCGGTTTAGTCCTCGACTTACGACCGGTTTAGTCCTCGACTTACGACCGGTTTAGTCCTCGACTTACGACCGGTTGGGGTTGCGGCATTAAAAAGGTGGAGAACCACTGTTCTACGTGAACACCATCCAGATGTTCCAAGTCCTTTTGAGATAGTTTCTGCCAGACAGCTATCTTTCTTTTCAAGGAAGGGGTACATACTTCCAAAAAAAACCATTGCTTCTTCTTCGCCCACCACTGTTTTTTAGTTTTGCAGAATGTGGTCCTGGTGGCGAAGAGAAAGCCGCAGGCCAAAAGCACTGGGTTGGAAAACAGTTAAAGAGTCTGCAGCAAATTGTGTTTCCCGCAACGTTATTTTGCAGTTCATCTGTCCCAGATGGACGGGGAACCTTCAAGACCTCGGATGAGTGGGTCTGCAGAGAAATCCCTTTTAACGCGATAACGCCAGAACCCCTTTCCCCACTGAGCCAAGGGACCTTTTCCCAGCCATGTTCACCGCGGTCGCCCCTGTGAAGAATTTAGCCAGGAAACACTCACCGACATCCTCACCTTTAGGAATAGAATAGAACAGAACAGAACAGAACAGAATAGAATAGAATAGAATAGAATAGAATAGAATAGAATAGAAGTACAGTAGAGTAGAATTAAATAGAAGAAGGAAAAGAAGGAGAAGGAGAAGGGAAAGAAGAGAGAGAAAGAAAAGGAGAAAGGGAGAAGCAGAAGCAGAGAAGAATAGAAGAGAAGAGAAGAGAAGAGAAGAGAAGAGTTGGAGGGGACCTTGGAGGTCTTCTAGTCCAACCCCCTGCTCAGGCAAGAAACCCTATGCCATTTCAGACAAATTGGTTGTCCGGTCTCTTCTTAAAAACTTCCAGTGTTGGAGCATTCACCACTTCTGGAGGTAGATGGATTCAATTACAGTAGCAATAGGTCAACTATTAGAAGGTTAGGGACAGATTGCTCTAAAGAGGATCTATCTATGTCAGTGGTTCTCAACCTGTGGGTCGGGACCCCATTTGGGGTCGATCGACCATTTCATGGGGGTCGCCAAGCAAGGCTGTCTGCCATTTTTTTTGTCCGCCATTTTTTTTGTCCGCCATTTTTCCCCCCTTTTCCGGCGGGTGCCTCGCCTCCCTTGGGCTGGGCCAGCTGGTGGTCGGCCTGCTCCGTCTCTGCCGCTTGCGGCCGGCGCAGGGGGCGGAACCACGCATGTGCGGCACTCCCAGGCAGGGAAAGTCTTCGACTTACGACCAGTTGGGTAGTCCTCGACTTACGACCGGTTTAGTCCTCAACTTACAACCGGTTTAGTCCTCGACTTACAACCGGTTTAGTCCTCGACTTACGACCGGTTGGGGTCGCGGCATTAAAAAGGTTGAGAACCACTGATCTATGTGATCATTAAGAGTCAACACCAACATGATAGGTAGCCTCCTCCTCCTCCTCCTGCTGCTGCTGTTATGGGTGTTCTCATAGAATAATGGCTGTAAGGAAGCTTCGTTGATACACAAAATGACAGCTATGATGTTATTGGCCGGAGAGAAAACACTCACCGACATCCTCACCTTTCCACTCGGAATCACAGATTCGAGGGTGTGTGTGTGTGTGTGTGTCTTTTCCCACCCCAGAGAGTTTTCGCATCACTGTGGGATGGTGATGGAGAGGCCGTCACACGCAGAGGCCGTGTTTGTTTATTTTCTGCACTTACTCAGAGCAACAGTCTGACGGTTTTTTGGGGGGTTTTTTTTGGAAGAACTGCAACTTGTCCGTGCAAAACCTGTGGTCTCTGGCTCAGAAACTAGGCCTGTTGTTCGTAAATACGCTCTGCTAGTGCCCTCAGTGGAAAAAACAAAAAATCTATAAAGAAAACAGGATGGCTGTGTAGTAAGCCACAGACCTTTGTACACTAAGGACCATCTGCTTTCCTCCTGTTTTTCTGGGGTATGCTGCTGCGTTTTCCCCTCTGCTTTGCCTCGTATCTGCGGAAAATATTCCCAGTTTCTGTGACGCGAGTCAAAAATGCAATTATTTTGCACGAGCTTCCTGGTCCTCTCTCCTTCCAGGGTCTTCTTTTGGCTGGGTGAGCCGGTAATAATAGATTTCATTAATGACGGAAGAACAGGAACTCATAAGGAAGACTAATAACGATAATTATTAGACATCACGGCTGCTGCTAACAGCTGCTCCCAGGAGCAGCCGTTGCTACTAAACCCTTAATACTTGTGCCTTGCAAACGTCCGAAGAATACTTAGGAGCCAGGAGGCATTCTTGTAAATAAAAATAGTGCTAGAGGCTTTTGTTTTCTTTGCAACAGGCCAGCTTCTTTTTTTTTTCCTCCTTAATTAAACCCATTTAAAAAAAAGAAAAATCGAAGAATCCCCATTGCTTTTCCAAAAGTGCTAAAAAGAGATTTCCGCCAATGGACGAAAGAGAGATGGAGCCAATCAAGTGACTGATTTGATTATTGTTGTTGCTGCTGGGTGTGGGGGAGTGGGTGGCATGGGGGCTTCTTGTGGGTTTTTATATGGTGGATTTTTTTTTTCTCTCCAAATTTTGCAAACTGTCTGGAATCACCTTAGTATGAGTTGGGCAGCTATATAACTGAATGTCAGAGTTGGCAGGGACCTTGGAGTTCATCTAGTCCAACCCCCTGCTCAGGCAGGAAACCCTATACCATTTCAGACAAATGGCTGTCCCGTCTCTTCTTAAAAACTTCCAATGTTCGAGCATTCACCGCTTCTGGAGGCAGGTTGTTCCACTGGTTACTAATTGTTCCCACTGTCAGGAAACGTCTCCTTAGTTCTAGGTTGCTTCTCTCCTTGATTAGTTTCCATCCGTTGCTTCTTGTCCTGCCTTCAGGCGCTTTGGAGAACAGCTTGACCCCCTCTTCTTTGTGGCAGCCCTTGAGATATTGGAAGACTGCTATCATGTCCCCCCTCGTCCTTCTTTTCATCAAACTAGACACGCCCAGTACTAAATCACATAAATTCTGATGGGTGCCCAAGCCACACTCGGTAACACAACCATTTTTCCTACAAGGCTGCTGCTTCATCCATCCTTTGGTCCCCGACTGCCATCTGCTTGGACAAATGGACAGTTTCCAAATGTATTCTAGAAGCTACTGGACTTGTAACCCCAATGGTCGTAACAGGGCATCTATTTCCGACTAGTTGAAATGCAGAAGGAGCTGCATTTATTCAATGAGCTGAAACAGGAACGCTGGGGGGGGGGGGAGAGGGGTGGCTGTTGTTTGCCGAAGATGTGTGTGCCAATCGCTTCCTTCTTAATTTTTGTTTGCATTCTTTGGGCCTTTCCCCCCCCTTGCATTTTTCTCCTGGCTTCCCCTCCTCCTCCTCCTCCTCCTCTTCCTCCTCCTCCTCCTTCTTCTCTCTCTGTCTCTTTCTCTCTCTGGGTTTTTTTGAACTTGCTCTGATGCTACTTAGCATACAGGGTTTATTTTAAGCACTGACGGCATCAGGCAGATTTGTACTAATTGTCTGCGAAAGCATGTTCCCCAGTCCTCCGGCGCTGTCAAGAGAAGACAATGTTCCGTGATTGTGCCTGCGCGGGACCCACAAAAAAAATAAAATAAAATAAATGCCTGTAATGAAAACAATAGCGCCAGCTTTGGAGTGGCATCCTACATGCACGGACATGTTTGTGTGCGTGATACTGGCACGCAAAAGCAGAAGCGAACCGCGGGTCCATTTGGAGAGCACGTGTTCTTTCAAGAAAGGAGGATAAAAGACCCCACTTCTCTGTTGTTCCCATTCAAACGAAACAGGTCTTCTGCTTTTTCTTCCTGCTCTGTGGACTTGATCCATTTCAATTTTCTTTCCCTGTTCGTTTGCCAAGTTTTGTTCTGTGGTTGGTTAAAATAATAATAATAATAATAATAATAATAATAATGATGATGATGATGATGATGATGATGATGATGATGATGATGATGATGATGATGATGTTGGAAGGGACCTTGGAGGTCTTCCTATACCATTTCAGACAAATGGCTGTCCAGTCTCTTCTTAAAAACTTCCAGTGTTGGAGCATTCACAGCTTCTGGAGGCAGGTTGTTCCACTGGTTAATTGTTCCCAATGTCAGAGTTGGCACGGACCTTGGAGGTCATCTAGTCCAACCCCCTGCTCAGGCAGGAAACCCTATTACCATTTCAGACAAGTGGCTGTCCAGTCTCTTCTTAAAAACGTCCAGTGTTGGAGCATTCACCGCTTCTGGTGGCAGGTTGTTCCACTGGTTAATTGTTCTAACTGTCAGGAAGTTTCTCCTTAGTTCTTGATTGGATCTCTCCTTGTAATGTCTTCTCTTACACATCTCTGTTGGGAGGGGGGGAAGGTTGTAGAATTGGGCTTAATAACTGCCTTGCTTAGCCATGAAAATTCTGCTGCCAGTTGAGGGCTATCTGAACCGCATATTCTGCATTTGCGCAAACTAAGATCATCCCCCCAGAAATATAATGCTCTTCCAGTTCTAAAAAATGTTTTGGCTATCGTGAGAACTCAACCCCTGCAGTGTGTCAAGGAGGGCTAGTAGCTTATTGACACATGTGAACGCAATTTGCGGCATTTTCAGCTTTCCTTGGGAGTAAAAACAGATCATGGCTGAGTAGGGAGATCTGTAGACCAGTTTATTCCCCTCCCACGTAACAAAGTCTTGCTATCTTGGTTTAACCCTGTAGACTAGAGCAGTGATGGCAAACCTTTTAGAGACCGAGTGCCCAAACTGCAACCCCAAACCCACTTATGCATCGTCGGGTGCCGGGTGGGTGTGGCCCGTTGGGTGGGCGTGGCTGCGGTGGTAACGGCAGACTGGGTGGGATTAAAAAGTTCAATCAATCAATTCCAACTTTGCAATATCTTTTTTTTTCCCGGCGAGAAGTTGAAATTGACTGATTGATTGAACCTTTTTTTTTTTTTTTGCACACAGCAGCAGAGGCCTAAAGCGAAAAGGTTTCATAAAACCCAGCTGAAGGCCTAGGACTGGGGCGATGGCGCACGTGCCCACAGAGAGGCCTCTGAGTGCCGCCTCTGGCACCCTTGCCATAGATTCACCACCACTGGACTAGAGCGTGCTGCACAAACATTATTTACTCCCCCACCCCTTTTTCCCCTCTTTTCAGTTCTTTGGAAACTAGGACACCTATTCTCTCCCTTTCTGCTTTTCAAATATAAATAACCCCTTCAAACAGACGGAATTGCTGTTCAAACAAAAAAAAAATATATCTCGGCTATCAACCGTTTGCCAGACTCCGCAAGGTCCTCAAAATATTGGGAGAGCAGAACCCCACCGGGGAGGTTCGGCTTTTGAAGAATCGCTGGGAGAAAAAGCAAGAGGATGTCTTTGCTTTTCCTGCAACCTTTTCGGGGTTTTGGGGTTGTTGTTTTTTTTGTTTCGAGGTAGGTTGGGTTTGCTTGGAGATGCACCTTGCCGAGAGGAGAAGCGGTTGAGGCTGTGCGATTCTACCTCGAGGCCAATCTGGAAAGAATTAAAAACAGATCCACACGACTCGGGTTGACGATTCGCGGTGAACTAAGTCGACGTTTTATGACAGTTGTTTGCTTGGTTGCAAAATGGATGTCCGTTCGACCTACAGCTATCCTCGCCTTACGACCCACAGTTGGGACCGTAATTTCCGTTGCTGAGCAAGGCGGTTGTTCAGCGTGACATCCTTTTGGGCCGTGGTTGCTAAGCGAATCGCTTCAGTCGTTAAGTGAACCCCACAGCTATTAACGGGAATCCGGTTTCCTCCATTGATTTTGCTGGTTGGGAAGGTCACAAATGGCGATCATAGGACCCCAGGACTCTGCAGCTATTGTAAATACATAGCAATAGCCCTTAGACTTATAGACCGCTTCACGGTGCTTTACAGCCCTCTCTGAGCGGTTTACAGGGTCAGCCTACTACTCCCCCAACCATCTGGGTCCTCATTTTACTGACCTTGGAAGGCTGAAAAGTCTGAGTCAACGTTGAGCCAGTCAGGATCAAACTCCTGGAGTGAGCAGTTAGTTAGCCTGCAGTACTGCATTCTAACCACTGTGCAGGGAGGGAGGGAGGGAGGGAAGGAAGGAAGGAAGGGCCATAGCATTAGCCCTTAGACTTATATGCTGCTTCATAGGGCTTTACAGCCCTCTCTAAGCGGTTTACAGAGTCAGCCTGTTGCCCCCCAACAATCCGGGTCCTCATTGCAACGATCTTGGAAGGATGGAACGCTGTGTCAACCTTAAGACGGTCAGGATCGAACTGCTGGCTGAGGGCAGTGATTTAGCCTGCAATGCTGCCTTCTAGCCACTGTGCAGGCAGGCAGGCAGGCAGGCAGGCAGGCAGGCAGGCAGGAAGGAAGGAAGGAAGGAAGGCAGTCAGTCAGTGTGCAGGGAGGGAGGGAGGGAGGGAGGGAGGAAGGAAGGAAGGAAGGAAGAAAGGAAAGGAAGGAAGGAAGGCAGCCACTGTGCAGGGAGGGAGGAAGGAAGGAAGGAAGGGCCATAGCAATAGCCCTTAGAGTTATATACTGCTTCACAGGGCTTTCCAGCTCTCTCTAAGCGATTTACAGAACTACCCTTTTGCCCCCCAACAATCCGGGTCCTCATTTTACTGACCTCGGGAGGACAGAAGGCTCAGTCAACCTTGAGCCTGGTGAGATAGCAGTTGCCAAGTGCCTGGATTTTGATCACCTGACCGCGGGGATGCTGCAAGGGTTGCAAGTGCGAGGACTGGTTGTTAAGTCATTTTTCCAGTGCTGTTACAACTTTGAACGGTCGCTAAACGAATGGTTGTAAGCTGAGGACTGCCTGTCCTAACATTGCATGCTTCTTATCCTTGCCTTCTTCTCCAACAACCTGGATCTCTTTGTCCCTTTGATTACGGCCTAAACATTTCCTGAGTCGACCCTAAAGAAATAATGAGGCAAGGAATATTTTCAGCCATTGAAACAATCTGGAAAAAAGAAGGGGGGAAAAAAGCAATGCAAAGGAAGGAAGGAAGGAAGGAAGGAAGGAAGGAAGGAAGGAAGGAAGGAAGGAAGGAAGGAAGGANTCCAGTGAGTCCTTCCTTCTCATTAGGTGGCCAAAGTACTTGAGTTTCAACTTCAGGATCTGGCCTTCTAAAGAGCAGTCGGGGTTGATCTCCTCCAGGACTGACCGGTTGGATCGCCTTGCAGTCCAGGGGACTCGCAGGAGTCTTCTCCAGCACCAGAGTTCAAAGGCCTCCATTCTTTGGCGCTCAGCCTTTCTTACGGTCCAACTTTCACAGCCGTCCAAATCTGGTATCCGAAGGCAAAATACATGAACACTATTGACATCAAACACTGAGAATCAGCCATACGTTGCAACTGGGAAAACCATGGCCTTGACTATACGCACTTTTGTGCAACGACTAGCGGAGTAAAATCCACAGGGACTCTTTTTTTTTAATCTCCTACCCTACTTCCAAGGATGTCAGGTGATGTCCAAGGGGGTCTGCAGTGTGTGGTCCAAAACTATAGGAACTGCAGTTGTGTTACTGCAGTCGCCATCTATTTGTTGTTGTTGTTAGTTGCGAAGTCGTGTCCAACCCATCGCGACCCCATGGACAACATTCCTCCAGGTCTTCCTGTCCTCTACCATCTTCTGGAGTCCATTGAAGCTCACGCCTACTGCTTCAGTGACTCCATCCAGCCACCTCATTATCTTCTGTCGTCCCCTTCTTCTCTTGCCCTCCATCTTTCCCAGCATTAGGCTCTTCTCCAGGGAGTCCTTCCTTCTCATTAGGTGGCCAAAGTCCTTGAGTTTCAGCTTCAGCCATCTATTTATCTCTGTGCAATTCAAGATGGCTGTGCTTCTTCACACCATTCGGCTTGCAAGCCGATTGCCGAGGGCCCAAATGCAGTCACTTGTGAGGGGAGGGGAGATAGCCATCGGAACTTCGGAACCGGGTCCCACATAACTTCCAACGGTCGTAGGTTTGAGGACTACCTATATCCTTTCCAACCCGAGGGAGATGGTTAGAGGACAGCTTTTCAGCAGGAGGGAATGTTTAAAAATTTGCATCTCTCTTAAGTTTCCTGATCCGTGCTTTGAATGGCACGGGCTTCCACGGGACCTGCTTATTTGGGGGGGGGGGTGTCTTTTTATGCACTTTCTCTCCCTCTCTGCAAGCCGAAGATACGAAAAACATTCAGCTACCCAGTCCCGAAGGAGTTTGGGGAAGGGTAAACGGTGGAACCGGAGCAGAAGACGTGCTCCGCGTTAGACCCACGGGGGAAATCAGACAAGACGCTTCAGAACTGAAGTTAATTGCACCTGTATCCCAGGTTGGCGCAATTTGCATGTCGTTCTCCTTAACCTGGCAAGTGCCAGACTCAAAACTTCATGGCTCTGCAAATCCGGCATGTAGATCCGTGCCCCCAAAGAGGAAAAAAAAATTGCTCTTTATTTAATTAATTTCCTCTGGAAATAAGCGGGGGGGGGGAGAGTCTTTGGGTTGACGTTCAGAATCCTTCAACTCTTTCTCTCGGTATTTAGTAGTCTGTTTGCATTCGGCCTGGCGGTTGATTGGATGTTTAATATATGCAACATTTTAACATGAGTGCATGTTGGAAAAACGTAGAATCCTGCGGCTGGAAGGGACCTCGGAGGTCTTCTAGTCCAACCCCCTACTCAAGGAAATTGGTGACCTGTATGCTCAGCAACCAGCCTGCATTTACAGATCTTTGCGGCGTCCCGTGGTTTCGCCAGAAACTGATGCTTACTTCCAATTTCTGACCAAAGGACCCCCACTGCGGACAGTGGATTTGCTGAACTGCCACGTTCACTTAATGGCTGCAGTCATTCACTTAACAACAGCCACAAAAACGATTCTAAAATAAGGCACAGCTCTGTGGTGACCCGCTTAACGACTAGCACAACACGCAGGATCCATTTGAGTTGTAAGTCGAGAACCGTCTTGAACCAGGAAATGAAAAGGGCTACCCAACTTTCCATTTAAGTTAGTTCGGCTTCGGAAGACTCTTCTCTTATCCTTGATTTGCCCTTGATTTGAATTCCATTGTTAACCCTTGGCATTCGTCTGGATTCTTCCTCTGTATGGTACAGGCTAAATCCTGCTAAATCCCTGTATCTTTTTTTTCTTCTTGTGCCATATCCGTTATCGGACGTTGGCGATCATGTTGGCGATCCTGTTTTTATCAGCAGCCGCACGAAAAAGGGCTGGTGAGTTTTGTCCAAACCAGTCCCTTAGATTTGGAAGCCACGATGTTCTTCTTCTGCCTGGACCTCGTTGGCCTTCAATCTTTCCCTGGAGGATTAAACGGAGTATGCCGTATTTTTCTGGGTGTCGCCTCACAGGTCCGAAATATTCTAATTTTCGTTTTTTAATTGTTTTGACGATTTGGCTTTCCCAGGCGGCTTATCACCACCTCATTTCTGATCTTGTCAACCCAGCTTATGCGTAACAGCCACCTGTCAATCCACGTTTCAAATGCTTCTAGTCTCTTCAGGTGGCCTTCTGTCAGAGACCAACTCTCTACTCCATAGAGCAGGATAGAAAAAAATATAGCATCTGATAAGCCTGGTTTTCAGTCTTAGGCTTATGCCGTGACTGCAGAAGACCTTTTTCATCTTTTTAGGCGAATTGAAACTAGTTGAAACTGTATTTAAAAAGCAAAAAACGCAAACAAACAAAGGCCAGTTTAGAGACTGTTTGAACAAATGTTACTTTAAAAATAATAATAATAATAAAAGACGACACATTGAGACCAGCAGCGCACAGATGACAACGATAATGCGAAAAGAAGAGAAAATCTTTATCCGGCCTCTTTAGCGTGCGTATTTCTTAATAACCCATCCTGTTGATATTTATCCAGAGGGCAGATTAGGGACAAAGCCACCGCCTCTGCCTACGATGTTCGCTTAATCACCGCTTAATTATATTTCACACAGCTTGTGCGCCAACGTCTTGTAAGGGAGGGTGTGTGTGTGTGACGGGGATTGATAGCCTGGGCATTGTCTCCTTAGTTAAAGGTTTCCATGGTGATCACCACCGCTTGGCTTTCAAATCTGGCAGAAACAGGCTGGAGGAGTTGGAGAAGAGAAGCACAGTCGGGGGAAATCGGAGGCCAGCCCTGCTTTTTTTTCACTTGAGGTGCTATTTTGGAAAAGGAACTTCCATGGAGGGTGCAACTATTAATACGTAGCAAAGCCGCCCAGTTGTTGGAAGGGATCTGCAAGCCAGTGCGTGCCGGCTCCAGTCCTTCGGCACCCGACCACAATTGACCCCCAAATTTCCATCGCTAAGCGAGGTCGCCCTGTTTTACGACCACCGTTAAGCCAATCCCTGAAACTGTTAAGTGAATCACGCGGTCGTTAAGCAAATCCTCCCTTTTGGTTTTGTTCAAACCCAGCTGGGAAGGTCGCAGAGGGCGATCACGTGACTCTGGGATGCTGCAACCGTCATAAATATGAGTCAGTTGCCAAGGGTCTGAATTTTGATCACGTACTATGGGGATGCTACAGTGGTCGTAAGTGTGGAAAAGGTCACTTTTTTTCAGGACCGTTGCAACTTTGAATAATCGCTCAACGGATGGCTGTAAGGTGAGGACTCCCTGTACTTGGTCTCCATATTTGCGATGTGGACAGCCATATGGTCTTAAAAGGAGACTTAAAAAGGGCTAAATTCGCCACAGCTGACTGGACAGGTTGACCTTGGTTGATCTTGAGGAAGCTGAACAGTGTTGCGAGCCTAGGGGTGTAGAGATTAGACTGTGAAGTTGAGAAACAACATCCAGAAATAATTTTCAGACTACTTCCTTATGATTGCCAAGAAAGGAACATTTTTGCTTATACAGTACTAGTTAGTCTCCAGGCATGAAGTTTGGATCTAGGGAGGTTCCAGAGAAATTGAAAAAGATTCAGAGATCTATTTTATTTCCACAGTTTTTGATGGTTGTTTAATGTGTTAAAGTAACATCATTTAAATGGGGGCTAGGAAACAATGTGAAAGCAAGCGGTCATTTCCTAAATACATCTGAAAGGCCACTACATGGCTCAGAACTGAAAAATGTTGGCCAGGTCCTACCTAGCTTGTTTGCTTGTTTGTTTGCTTGCTTGCTTCCTTTCCTCCCTCCCTCTTTCTTTCTTTCTTTCTTTCTTTCTTT
>NW_015387903.1:4882-7603 GCF_001527695.2 Protobothrops mucrosquamatus | reverse complement strand
CTTCCTTCTTTCTTTCTTTCTTTCTTTCTTTCTTTCTTTCTTTCTTTCTTTCTTTCTCTTTCGACAAAAAACGTTGGCCAGATCCTAGCTCCAGGCTTGCCTTAGATGTTCAGAACCCGGAAGAGATGAATTGGGGTGAATTTGCCTTCATGGCTGGCAACCAACAAGAGTTTCGCAAATTCCACCAGCTCCTTCCAAGCGCAGTGAATCAAAGGCTTCCAGGTGTGCCGTGGGAGTGAATTCTCCTGCAGTCCAGAGTAAACAACCTGATACCACAGTCTCTCTACTCCCCAAACAGGTGGAAAATAGGCCTCTTATCAGAAGAGGGAGGGAGGTTTCCATCCCATTTGCAAAGTTTGGAAACTAGAAAGAAACACAAGGATTTAAAGCTTGATTCCGGGTATCAACGTGATAGCGATTTCATACCAACCACGATACAAAAAAAGATGCCGAGGCCCCAGAAAGAGTGCAGAGAAGAGTCGCAAAGATGATCAGATGTCTGGAGGCTAAGTCGTTATGACGAACGGTTGAGGGAACTAGCTATGTCTAGTCCAGGGGTAGGCAACCTTGGCTCTTTTATGACTCGTGGAGTTCTGGGAGTTGAAGTCCACGAGTCATAAAAGAGCCAAGGTTGCCTACCCCTGGTCTAGTCTAATGAAGAGAAGGATTGAGGGGACCTATAGCTGTCTTCCAGTACTTTCCACGGCTGTTAAGCGTGTCACTGCGGTTGTTAATTTATAACAGGGTTGTTAAGTGAATCCTGGCTTCCCCATTGACTTTGTCAGAAGGTGGCAAAAGGGGATCACGTGACCCCGGGACACTGCAACCGACACGAGTCAGTTTGGATTTTGGTCACATGACCGTGGGGGCACTGCAGAATACAGAACAACTGAGTTGGAAGGGACCTTGAGGTCTCCTAGTCCAACCCCCGGTTCAAGCAGGAGACCCTAGACCAAGGGTAGGCAACCTTGGCTCTTTTATGACTCGTGGACTTCAACTCCCAGAATTCCTGAGCCAGCATGGCTCAGCTTGGAAACCTCTCCCTTTCCCCTCAACATGGCTGGCTCAGGAGTTCTGGGAGTTGAAGTCCACTAGTCATAAAAGAGCCAAGGTTGCCTGCCCCTGGTGTAGTCTAATGAAGAGAAGGATTGAGGAGACCTATAGCTGTCTTCCAGTACTGAGGGACTGTCACAGAGAAGAGGGGGGTCAACTTAGTCTCCAAAGCACCAGAAGGCAGGAGAAGAAGCAACGGGTGGAAACTGATCAAGGAGGGAAGCAACCTGGAACTAAGGAGGAATTTCCTGACAGGGAGGACAGTTAATCACTCACACTGGGTGCTCCACTGTTGCTGGGGTTTTTAAGAAAAGATTGGACAACCATTTATCCAGGACAATATAAGGACTCCTGCCTTGGGAAAAGGGTTGGACTAGAAAAATTCCACTGTCTCTTCAGGCCCTCTGGTTCTATAATTATATGATTCTAAGACTTGCAGTGGCTGCAATCATTCTGTAATAGGTGCCTTTTTTCCCCCTGCAATATCGTACTTTTCTGATTTTTTCCAGTCTTCAAAACATATTCCTGAAGGATCTTCCTTCCTTCCTTCCTTCCTTCCTTCCTTCCTTCCTTCCTTCCTTCCTTCCTTCCTTCCTTCCTCTCTCCCTCCTCTTCACTTTCTGGTTCCTTTTGTCCTTCCTTCCTTCCTTCCTTCCTTCCTTCCTTCCTTCCTTCCTTCCTTCCGATTTTATGACATAAACTCCAGCCAGGGTCTCTTCAAAATACATGCTTACACCATGTGACAGATGTGGGGCTCCTCAATGTCAGTGTTTCCACTAGGAATTAATGTGAAGATGACATCTCATCTTCTTGACTCTGATATAAATTCTCAGAGCAGGTTTGTTTTCTTTCTTTCTTTCTTTCTTTCTTTCTTTCTTTCTTTCTTTCTTTCTTTCTTTCTTTCTTTCTTTCTCTCTCTCTCTCTCTCTCTCTCTCTCTCTCTCTCTCTCTCTCTCTCTCTCTCTCTCTCTCTCTCTCTCTCTCTCTCTCTCTCTCTCTCTCTCTCTCTCCCTCCTTTCCTTCCTTCCTCCTTCCCTTCCTTCCTTCCTTTCTCTCTTTCTCTTTCTCTCTCTTTCTTTTCTTTTTTTTTCTTTCCCGAGTGAGGCGTGGGAATGCCCACCAACAAATATGAATCACACTTGAACCACGGGGTAAGCAGTTGGTGGCACTCATTACAGCACACCCTGCTTCTTGTCCTAATTTTGCTTCTCTGAACCACGGAGGGAGCCAGCTTAAAATGGCTGGGAACGCGTGGAGATACAGCTTGTTCTTTTTCCGACCCTTTTGCCTAAGAGCTGAAGTATGAAATATAACAACATTTGCATTGCCTCATGAAAGCACCAAATTGAGATGCACCGGGTCCACTGCCAGAAAGCTCAGCCACATTTTTCACATTCCCACTTAGAAGCAAAAGTCCCAGCTGCATCTTTGTCTCTCTGTGTGTGTGTGTGTGTGTTAGTGTGAGTGAATGTGTGTGTGTGTGTGTGTGCGTGTCTGTACGTTTGCTAGAAATGGGGGAAGGAAGGAAGAAGCACCCTGCTGCATCAGCTCAGCGCCTAAAAATACTCTTTGCCTAATCAGAAATAAATAAATTAAAAAAACAGAGAGACCGGAGGCTGCTGTGCAAACAAATTACAAGGCTTGTTAAGAAAACACCCAAGTCTTTCT
>NW_015387903.1:0-2698 GCF_001527695.2 Protobothrops mucrosquamatus | reverse complement strand
TGTCGTGGACGTGCAAAATGTAGCTTTTGTCATACCAACAACCTCTGCCATATCCTGGAGAGAAAGTGTGTTTGTGGCTTGGCAGGATGGAGACGAACCGAGCCGCCGAGGAGATTTAAATTTCTGACCAGGTCAGAATAATTTCTGGTTGATCAGAAACTCCTAAGAGAATATCTCAAGTTCTCCAGTCCTTTTTTTTCTTTTTCTTCCCTCCTCTCTTGTACAAAGGACCGTTGTCCTTGTTGACAACATTTGGGAATTACTGGAGCTGAACTTACCCTGGCAGTCTTCAAAAGAAGCATGAATAAGTGGCTGGAGGCTGACGACGTGGTGTACTTTGTTTTTTAAAAGTTTTGTGTTTTTTTTCTCCCTTGCTCCCTCTTTACTTTCTTCTCTCTCTCTCTCTCAGGACAGACATTAAAGTGACCGCGGGAACATCTAAGCATAAACAAAGGGGTTGTACAAATATGGTTTTAGGACGCTTTATACCTTGAAGAATTATAAAGGAGTTCGAACCGCCAAGGTTCTCTTTGATTTCTTGAAAGGAAAATTGATACAGCCTGAGACAGAATGGTTGACTTTGTGGGTTTAAATTTCTGCATCTTTGGATGAGTTGCAAGCAAGGGTTCCTTGTATTTTGTTGTTGTTGTTGTTGTTGTTTTATAGCATACGCTCTTCTTTTCGGTATCATACTTCCAGACTAATTTGTGGAATCAATGTGTGCATTTCATTGACGGATTCACTATGTGCCATTAAGCTGTTGTCAACTCTTATCGGCAACATAGATTTTCTCCGTGAAAATCTCTCTCTAACCCTGGTCCTTCAGGTCATCCGATGAAGCACTCATCCTCACCCCTTTAACTGAGTCTGTCCACTTTCCTCCTGGCTGTCCTCTTCTCCTTTTCCACTTTTCTCAGAATCAGAACCTTCTCCAGAGATGGATCCTTGCATTGATTGATCGGTTGGTTGGTTGATTAACCGATTGATGCACCATCAAAACGGTGTCAATTCTTAGCAACACAGACACATTTTCTCCATGATGGTCTGTCCCTAACCTGGTCCTTCAGATCCTCTAACATAGCACCCAGTGTAACTTGTCTCCATCCACCTTGCTGATGGACTTCCTTATCTTCTCTTTCCTTCTGCCTTTCCCAGCATTAGCACGTTCTCCAGAAGGCTGAGTCTTCCCATTGACTGAGGATGCATGCTGAGGAATTCTGAGAGTTGAATTCCACACGTCTTCAAGTTGTCACGGTTGACTGCCACTGGTTGACTCAGTGATTAGGTGGCTTCAGGACAGCGCTCCTAGTAGCCACATAAGTTCTCCCTGATGATCTGTCCCTCACCTGATCCATCAGGTCTTCCTACAAAGCACCCATCATCATTGTACCTGAACTCATCCATCTTGCTGGCGGTCCCTTCGTCTCTCTTTCTTTCCGTCTTTCTCACATCAGAGCTTTCTCCAGAGAACTGGGTCTTCTCACAATATGTCCGGAGTAGGATGCATAAAAATGAAACAATCTGTCTCTTTTCCTCTCTGCCTTTTTAAACCGACAGAAAGTCGGTTGTCATCTTCCCAGTCTTAGTATTGGAAAACCATCTGCTGAATGTTTACATAACTGTTCTCTCAAGCACCGATTTCTATCTCCCCAGCTTCCACATTCAAGAGAGAAATTTCTGCAAACCTGTTTGTAAAAGTACCCTTATCTCCCCCCCCCCAAAAGCAAATCTTAAGTGGGACACTTGTTAAAAAAAAAAACAAGTTAAAGAAATGAGAAACTTTTTTCTTCCTTGCATCCTATCAAGAGTATCTCCATTTGGGCCGACAAACGTCTTCGTATTTCCAAACAAAGAAATATAGAAATCCGAAAACGTCCTGTGGACTGAATTCCCCTTTTCTTTCTGCCCCACCAAGAATCTCCAAATGTTTTGACAGTTTTGCTTAGCATGAAACATCGCCTTAACTGCCCTGTGGAATTCAAGAGGATTCCTGCAAGCCAAAACATTAATTTGTCCAAGCCACAGTTTTGAAACGGATAGCTATGCTTCAAATGCTTGAAAATTAAAAAAGGACCTTTTTAGCAGCTTGGCATTCTTCACCATTCCTCTTTCCTTACCAGCGCTTGTTGCCAAGTATAATTGATCGATGTAAGAGAGCCAGATTTCATTTTGATCTATATATAATATGTATTTTTAGTGCTGCTTGCTAACATCCTAATGCTAGCTCTAATCCATTTAACTGACAGTCCTGGAATGTGCGTATATATTTATGTATGTGTGTAGTTACTCAGCTTGTAATCCACTGTAACCTGCTAAAACCCTTGGCAGTTAATAGACAGACGATACATAGCATAAAACAGCCGCAATAATTCTAAATAAGAAATCCATAACTAAATAACCGAAGAATTATATTCAGCCATTTGTGCAAAGGGACTGATTGGATGTGTATTTGTCTTCCCTCTTATTGATGGAAGCTGAAATTAGATGCAGCATTAAGTCAATAATAATAATAATAATAATAATAATTTAATTTATATACCGCCCTTCTCCCGTAGGACTCAGGGCGGTGCACAGCATATTAAAACAGATACAAACAAAATACATCAAAAAACAAAAAACCCCCATAAAACCAAATTAAAAGCCAAATATTGGAAGCTGTGTGTCAATTAAAATTTTCTTAAAATCATCCCTACCTAAA
>NW_015387902.1:106793-182217 GCF_001527695.2 Protobothrops mucrosquamatus | reverse complement strand
TGTGAGGATGAGAAGCTACTTATTCATCTTTGTCAGAAATACTCGTGCATGTTCTCTAATATACTACAAAACCAGATTGAATGTATGGGAAATGAGCTATTGGCTAGGTCAGGTCCAAATCATTGGAGAGTAACCAACAATCACCCACAACAGATGCCTGTACAGTTGCCACAATCCAGTCTCTCCAATATTTTGGTTTAGCAGTGTCAGTATAGTCTATAATGTTTACATACATGTTCTTGCAATGTGCTGGTTCTTCCAGCTTTAATGGTGCTTTATATAAAAAGAGTGCCACTATTGCTTTTTTTTCTTCAATAAACAGCGAGGTACACAATCTCCTGGAAACCTTAGCTAATAGTAAGCACTGACTATTTTTATTTTTGATTGCTTTCCTTATTCATTAGTGCCCTTTATTTAGGCCTTACTGCTGTTCAGCAAGTATTGCTATCTATTAAAGCTAAGAGAGGCAACAGGTATGCACGAAACCATTACTTCATATGTCTCTAATATAAAAGACTGCAGATTAGTTTGTCAAAACAAAGACGACTGGGGAGATGGCAAAGAGCAGAGTAGATTCGCTCCCATCCATCCTCTTAGCTTCAGAGCTAAGCAAATTTAGAAGAGTAGTTTTATTCAAAATTCTATTTTAAATTTTATTTTGTTGTTTGGTTTAATATTAGGCTCTAAGTGTTATTAGTATGAAAAGTTCTTGTTTTTACAAACAAAATAAAAAAAATTATAATGGAAACTCTCCCCTATCTGTTTTGTAGAACTAATTGTTCCACTGTTGCCAAGCTTGTCTAAGAAAAGGCAGGCAAACATTTAAAGAAAAAAACTTGACTTAGCGTGAAGCGAGAATAGATAAGAACTTCATGTCTTATCTGCATCTAATGTCTGCTATGCAATTGTTAAAGCTGAGCCTTGGAAGATGAAAAACATTTCTCCTAAACAAAATTCAATATATTCTGCAAACTGATTTAGTTTAAGTAGTTTAAGTAAGTGAACCAAGCAACCCAGCGAAGATCAGTGGGATAGGCACAGACATAAACGAATGTAGGTAACAAAGTACCTAATAAAAATGGAGAAAAGATCAGTTTTGACACGAAATTAAAAGAGAAAATGGTGAATGAGAAGGAAAAAGCTTAACTGAAAAAATATAGAGAAATCTATACAGGATTATTTTTTTTAAAAAAATTTTTTTAAACGCGCCCTAGATAGAAAACAAAATTTAGTTGCAGCATAACTGATTACAGTGTTGCTATCATGATTATCACCCCAGACCAGTGGTGGGATTCAGATATGTGAACAACCGGTTATCTGTGTGGATGCCGCTTCTGGAAGTCCTTTCTGGGCCTGGGCAACAAAAAATTAGCTACCGGTTCTGCTGAAGTGGTGCGAACCGGCTGAATCCCACCACTGCCCCAGACCATTGATTCTTTGCAAATGCAGTCATTTCAAACTGCATGGCATTCCTGGAGAGAATTTTCCCTATACAGTGATTGAAACGTGCAGTTCCAGATGCCTGAATGAACTCACCTTTGGAGGTGCCTCAACCTTTGAACTGAATGGGGACCTTGCTTTCAGGAGAGTTTTCATTCCAGTGGGCATGACAGTGTAAACACGTGGGTGTGGATTACGATGATAAAATGCTAAGTATTTATAGAGCATGCTTTTGTGTTTTAATGTTGAATTAACATTCCATTCATGTTTTTGGTGACTTGGTAGCAGAGCGCTCTAATAGTCAAATCATACATTTTCATTTTCTAAATACAGACCTGACTCACTGTTTAATTATTAGGCCACATCTGAATGACTTTGTATTTTTTAATTTTTATTTAGGGTTCAGCTGGTGGGCGAGGGCCGAAAGGAGCACAAGTGAGTATATAAACTTGCACGGTCCATTTATTATCCAACCTTGCCAAAAACTCTGGAAAGTATATGATGCCTGTTTACAATCTAGGCTTGTCTCTCTTTTTCTATCACAGGGACCTGTTGGGGGAGAAGGAGAGTCTGGACAAAGAGGCGATCTTGTAAGACTCAATGTTCACTCTTTTCAATAGGAAATATTCAGGCTTAAAACACACAAAAAAACTATTGTGTCCTTTAGTAAAGGAAATTGTTATTGCAAACACTGCATATTTCATAAAGGAACCCTTTAGTAATGGAGCAAAATGTTAGGAAGGGATTTGCAATTCATAGATGCAGTAAAGTCACAAAGCTGCTTGCTTCCACATTTATTATTTATTCAATTAATATGGTTGTGTAATCGCAAACGACTAGATACAGCTTCCAAAAAGGATTAAAGGCACATCATCATGATAAATAACAGACACAAATGCCATTTGACTAGGTCCTAGGACTAGGTTATGGTAGTCTTCGCAAAGAGAACAAAGCCAGTAACCTTCTCCAAATCAAGAAATGTGAGCTGGGTTCTTGGTTCTTCTTGCTCTGTGACAAACTCTTTGCTGAACTTGGTGACAGTCTGAGAACAACCATCATCAACACATCTCTTCCCTACCCAGCAGTGCATGGCTGATTTGTTCCACAAAGCAGCACCTCATTTACGTGAGTTGGTTAGCTGGAAACCTCCCCCCTCCCCCAAGTGGGAGCTTGAAAAGAAGTTTCCCTCTTCATTTAAAGATAAATGCATGAATCAGTTTAGCAGCCCTCAAGGCCAAGGTAATCTTCATTGCTTTATTCTCAGGTGCTATTTCCATATTTCTTTTATAAGACTTCCTGCCGAGTATGATCTTTCCTGAACTTTCACTCGTCGCTGGCTGTCCTGCCTGAGAATTTCTGGGCCACAAAAGCTGCAATCCTAGGCAAGGCCGAGACAGGGGGAGACATGAACTAACTGGTCTGCCCTAGCTGTTTCTGATACAAAAAAATATTGTGTTTCCTATTTTTGATAGTTGCAAAGATAACCTCAAGCAAAGAACGCTCCAAAAATATACCTTGAATGTGACATATATAAACGTTTCTGTGTAGGCGGAAACTCAGCTAAGGTGTAACTCAACAATTCAACTTTAAAATGTGTATTTTGTGGTGGAATTTGTGGTTATTGTTTTTCATCCTTTTGAAGCATCCCTCTAAGATTCGTCCTTTCCTGCAATTGTGGTAATACCTGTACAGTGTATGTAGAAAGAATGATATGGAACTGATTATATGTAAAACAGCACATATCTATGCCATCCTGACATCATTCATCTTGCTTTGTTAGGGTGACTCCGGTTTGCCAGGCCCTAAAGGATCTGTAAGTATGATGAACTGCAGGGTTACTGAAAATCCAAACCATAATAAATCAGCAGAATGTGGCAAAAAAAAAAGAGAGAGGGTAGTTGTTTGCTTTCAGAAATATGTTAAAAATATTCTGTTCCCTAAGGAAAGAAGTTAAGACGGTACAATCCATCCATTTTTTTTAACCTTTTAAAACTGTGAATTATTCTCTAGAGATTTTTTTCCAAAAGTGAGAAATGTAACTTTTCCTAATGTGGAGAATGGAGGAGGGATGAGTATGTAAAAATGAGGTTGGTAAACAATAAAAGTCAATAAAAAACCTGGGAAAGGAATGAAGGGTTTAGAATGAAGCATCAGCAAAGCAGTACTCGGAGTCCTAGTGGAAAATCACTTAAATATGAGCCAGCAGTGTGCTGCAGCTGCCAAAAAAGCCAACACAGTGCTGGGCTGCATTAACAGAGGGATAGAATCAAGATCACGTGAAGTATTAATACCACTTTACAATGCCTTGGTAAGGCCACCCTTGGAATACTGCATCCAGTTTTGGTCACCACCATGTAAAAAAGATGTTGAGACTCTAGAAAGATTACAGAGAAGAGCAACAAAGATGATCAGGGGACTGGAGGCTAAAACATATAAGGAACGGTTGCTGGAACTGGGTATGTCTAGTTTAATGAAGAGAAGGATGAGGGGGGACATGATAGCAGTGTTCCAATATCTTAGGGGCTGCCACAAAGAAGAGGGAGTCAAGCTATTCTCCAAAGCACCTGAAGGCAGGACAAGAAGCAACGGGTGGAAACTAATCAAGGAGAGAAGCAACCTAGAACTAAGAAGAAACTTCCTGACAGTTAGAACAATTAACCAGTGGAACAACCTGCCCCCAGAAGCGGTGAATGCTCCAACACTGGAAGTTTTTAAGAAGAGACTGGACAGCCGTTTGTCCGAAATTGTGTAGGGTTCCTGCCTGGGCAGGGGGTTGGACTCGATGACCTCCAAGGTCCCTTCCAACTTTATTATTATTATTATTATTATTATTATTATTATTATTATTATTATTATTATTATTATTATTATTATTATTAAGTCAATTTCTATATAGGGCAATATCCAGGTCTGCACAGAGAGCATCACTGCTAAGGCTTAAACCCTTGGCATCCTTATCCGAGGTTCAGATTTCTGCATAGCCGTGTGTCCAATTGCTTTGCAATCAGTATGCAACATCTGATTTGGTTTACTTTAGAATTGCTAAAATAAATTTGGTTTACTTTAGAATTGCTAAAATAAACAAGGGGAAGAGTACCGATTGGAACCCTGTCTCTAAATGGTGATATATCTATATATTTTCTCAGGTTGGTTCTTGTTACCTAGATTGCTTTCCACTTTTGCAAATTATCAGTTCATTTCAATATGTGGAAGGTACAAAATTAAACTCCCTCTTACCTCCGTGGTAAAATTCTGATATAGAGCTTTTTGTGTGTGTGCAGCAACTGTTGAATTAAACATTAAGAGATGTTGCAGGTCTTTTTTTTTTAGATAAACTCAAGGGGTTCCACAGTTCTCGTGATGTGTGGCAACATAGTGATGTCTGAAGTGGGACCAGCATTTGTTGACTCAGCGGTGTCTGCAGTGGAAAATTATAGTTAATGACATTCGAACAGGCTGGAATATGAAAAGTTAGTTTAATAATCCACCTTGTCTGAAAGCCATTAGACACAGTTTCCTGGTGAGGACTAATGGAGAAATATTGTTATATGTTATGAAGTGTTATTTGTTATTACTCACGTGAAGGGAATATTGAAGACTGCAAGAGGATGCCATTTGTTCATATATGGTTAAGCAGATAGAGTGATCTGAATTGGAAAAATGTGCCCCGAATGGGTTAGAATGGGTAAAAAAGGCTTTGCAATTTATGTCTGTGAACGGCAGAGGACTACAGTAACCATTCAAGCTTAATAGAGCTTGAATACTAGAGGACTATATTGAATTTCTGAAATACACAAGGTAATGCCTTAGTGCAGGGGTAGGCAACCTTGGCTCTTTTATGACTCGTGGACTTCAACTCCCAGAATTCCTGAGCCAGCCATGGTTGCCTACCCCTGCCTTAGTGGAATTGAGTTACAATTTGAAAAACAACACTCTCCTACATGCTGCAATTATTGCTCTCTTGGGATATTCTCATCTCATCCATTCTCCGCATAGTCACTCCTAGGGGCTGTCTTTTCCTCTGTGCATATGAGTCAATGAGCCAGTTCTTCTACGTTGGTGGCAACCATTTATTACATCTGTTGCCATCCACATAGGTAGTCTCCTCCCTGCTCCCACCATCTGATTCATATGTAATTACAGATAGTCCTCAACTTACAGCCATTCATTTAGTGACTGTTCAAAGTTACGACGGCACTGAAAAAAAGTGACGTATGATCGGTTCTCTCATTTACAACAGTTGCAGCCATCCCTGCTTTTACGTGATTGAAATTTGGCCGCTGGGCATGTTTTCACAACAGTTGCAGCATAGCAGGATCGTGTAATTGCCAGTTGTGTCCTTCCCACTCAGCTTATGACAAGCGGAGTCAGTGAGGGAAATCACTGATCATTGTGATTTGCTTAACAATCCTGGCAGAAAAGGTCGTGCAATCAGGTGTGGTCATGTGATGACTCACTTAATGAATCCCATTAAGTGGGAAGGAAGTTCCGGTCCCAAATGTGGTCATAAGCCGAGGACTGCTTGTCTCACACTCAGCTGGGAATCTAGAGAAAGGAGCTAAAATTAATATCACGTGGCTATATACTGTATTGATAATGAAAACATTAATATAATGCATGAATGCAAGGATGGCATTGTTTAAAGTGTTGGCAGGTCAGCAAAATGGCTGTGACAAAATGGGCTTCCAAAAGATAATTCTCCTACCTTTTTTCAGTGGAGAAATTCTTAGGTTAACACTGTGCCCCAATGATCCACAGAAGTATCAGCAGCTCATCCAGCCATAGAGGAAGTTTTTAGGGATTTGGGTGGCTGGTTTTCCATAACCTTTTCATGAGAAAGGGGCATGTTCCTTTCAGTGACAGGTTACCAGGTTATCAAGAAGCACACTCCAGAGATGTGACTTTCTGTCCCTTAGTCCTCACAGCAGCCTCTTTGAGGAGGGACAGTGGGAGATGGAGTTCAGCAGCACCCAAAGAGTCACATTCTTATTGGGTGAAAACGCCACTTAATAACCCCACAGGAGAAAGCCGGTTCTTCTCGTAGGCATTGCGTTTGGAACCGTTGCTGGCCCATTGCCATAACTTTTGCAAGAGATTTAGAGTGAAGGCCGACTGCCATGTCTCCTATTCTTCTTTCCCTCCCTCCCTCCCTCCCTCCCTTCCTTCTTTCCCTCCTTCCTTCCTTCCTTCCCTCCCTCCTTCCTTCCTTCCTTCCTTCCCTCCTTCCTTCTTTCCCTCCCTCCNTCCCTCCCTCCTTCCTTCCTTCCTTCCTTCCTTCTATCCCTCCCTCCCTCCCTCCCTTCCTCTGCAGCTTGCAACAATACAGGTAGTCCTCAACTTACAACAGTTCATTTAGTGACCGTTCAAAGTTACAACAGCACTGGAAAAGATGACTTATGACCATTTTTCACACTTATGACCATGGTCATGTGATTTGGATGCTTGACAACTGACTTGTATTTATGACTGTTGCAGTGTCCCAGGGTCATGTGATCCCCTTTTGCGACCTTCTGAAAAGCAAAGTCAATGGGGAAACCAGATTTACTTAACAACCGTATTACTAATTTAACAGTTGCGGTGATTCACTTAACAACTGTGGCAAGAAAAGTCGTAAAATGGGCCAAAACTCACTTAACAAGTTTCTCACTTAGCAACATAAATTTTGGGCTCAATTGTGGTTGTAAGTTGAGGACTCCCTGTACCATCCTAATTTTCTTTTTCCCCAAGAAGAGAAATAGCTCACCGCCCTCTCAAATGCTTATACGGCCAAATTCTATCTTGTCTAATATTTCTTTCCTTGACAGTAATATTAATAGAATACAAAAAAATGACAAGCTTAAACGCCCTTGTAGTTTATAGCTTTCGGGTGGTTGAGCTGTTTTTAAATATTTAATATATTTATAGGATTTGTGCAAAGACAGGAGTTTGGAATTGCTTCGGGGATTCATATTGCTTAAATTATGTTTCACTGCACAGATGCCTGTGGGGACAGGGGAAATCAAATGCTACTTGCTATGCGGAAGCTTCTTTTCTGGTTTAAGAGAAGAGCCCAGCCTCCATCAAAATAATAACAATAATAAAAAAACACTGAAATGTAAGGTGCCACATCAGATTTTCAGGTTGTTTCTCTCTCCTAGGACTTCTTTCTAGAATTGCAGATCAAAAATATTGTGAAATGTTATGGTGCCATGACAGCAGATCCGAAAAGGGTATATAGTCACTAGTAGGTGGAAATCTACATGTCTGGGAATGAATCTTATAGATCCGTGGTGGCGAACCTATGGTGCGCGTGCCATAGGTGGCATGCAGAGCCCTCTCTATGGGCACGCGTGCCATCGCCCCAGTCCAAGGCCTTATGTCCCGTCCGTGAGCAACCTGCATCAAAATATCCCCGGGCAAGTGGGTTTTTAAGCTGAGTTTTATAAAACCTTTTCGCTTTAGGCCTCCGCCGTCGTGTGCAAAAAAAAAAAAAAAGTTCAATCAATCAATCAATTTCAACTTCTCGCAGGAAAAAAAAAGATCTCGCAAAGTTGGAATTGATTGATTGAACTTTTTAGTCCCACCCAGTCTGCCGTTACCACCGCAGCCACGCCCACCCAATGGGCTACGCCCACCCAATTGGCCACACCCACCCAATGGGCCACGCCCAACCGGCACCCGATGATACATAAGTGGGTTTTGGGTTGCAGTTTGGGCACTCGGTCTCTAAAAGGTTCGCCTTCACTGTTATAGATTGACTGGAACTTACCTTCAAGGAGATAAAAGAAAACAGCACTCATTGCCTGTTTATCAAACAGCCTTCTCATTTAGCAAGCTCCCATTAGCATTGAACAAGGTTAATAATAATAATAATAATAATAATAATAATAATAATAATAATAATAATAATAATAATAATAGTAATAATAATAATAATAAAGTTGGAAGGGACCTTGGAGATCATCGAGTCCAACCCCCTGCTCAGACAGGAAACCCTACACCATTTCGGACAGATGGCTGTCCAGTCTCTTCTTAAAAACATAAATCTCACGAAGAAGGAACCAGAGTTGTTCTGGTGCGCTAAACTTTAATTATGGGCCGATTCCTGGAATAATATAAGGAAAGTCGTTTCTACAAGGGAGGAGTCTGCTGTTTATTTCTTGTCCCCATCTTTGTCAGGTTGGGAATCCTGGTGAAGCTGGTTCACGTGGGCCAGAAGGAAACCGTGGCATGGCTGGCATAGAAGGACTTCGTGGGCCACTTGGCCCCCGTGGTTTGCAAGGGGAACAAGGGCTTCCGGGACTGCCTGGCAGCCAGGGACCAGCGGTAAGTGACAGCTTCTTTTTACAATATGAGCTTTGCCCTAGCACAGGGGTAGGCAACCTTGGCTCTTTTATGACTCGTGGACTTCAACTCCCAGAATTCCTGAGCCAGCCATGCTGGCTCAGGAATTCTGGGAGTTGAAGTCCACGAGTCATAAAAGAGCCATGGTTGCCTACCCTGCCCTAGCAAGTGCAATTCCAGTATTATAGAAGAACAGATGCAGGAAAAAGAATGTATTTCATACTCCTTGGCTTGCTAGCACGGCCTATTTAGCTATGAATTTAGGTTATCTTTTTTTTTGTCACCATCCTTGATTGGCTGGGTGTGGAGTGTTCCACTAGTGCTGTCCTAGCTAAAGCAGCACATTACAAACTGCAAGAGGGTCGAAGACCTTCTTTTTTGCCCAAACCTTTAATTTAGCACAGAGATCACTTCCAGAGACCTTCTGCATCCTGGGCAAGGGGTTCTGACAAGCCCCTACACTGCCAATACATTTCAAGACTTTGAAGAAAAAGTCTGAAAGTGAAGCAATTGGCTGGGTCTTTAAGGGTCTCCAGAAGGATCTCAAGGATCATAGATGGCTTGTGCTTTGCAAATGGAGCTTGAGGGTGACTCTCTCCACCTCTCCGGGGAAACTTGACCTGCCCCAGTTGTAGCCTCACTTGCGAACCTACAGTATATTTCTAACAGGTCCATTGTGAATCTATTAGTGTTCTGGATCCTCTACGATCTAAAGTATCTCAGATGTCAGCCATAATATTCTTTCAGCTGAATTTACACATGGCAACATAAGAGTTTTGGGAAACAGTTGGAACCACTAATGAAATATATTTCGGTAACTTTGTGTAGGCAACAGGAAAGAGCAGACAGAACTAAATCCGTAAAGTGAAACAGGGCAGGCAATCCACCTTTGAGAATTAATCCTAGACTCTGAGTAATACAATTGCCATTGAGAAGGTCCTACCCCAGCACAGTCAATGCACTTATTTTCATTGGGAAAAATAACAGTTCCTTAACCACTATGCTTTTCACTTTTAAAACTGTCCCTTGCTGACATTCATCCGTGAAGGTGCTTTTTTTCCCCCGCTACAGTGCACTTGGATTTGTGTGATAATGAACTTGAACCTGCAATAATAGGCAAAGGGAGCGATAAGAACTCTTTGCACCTCTTAAGCAAGATGCTGAGTTGGACCAACAGAGATTCCTACTCAGGTGGTGTGCCAGGCTCTGTGGAGTGTCCCTTCTTGCCTCTGTTCTCATGCCCCACATGCTCAGCTCCCATCTTCTTCTGGTGGTCTCCTTTTTGAAGTAAGGTGCTAGGAAGCAGCACAAAGGACGCACCCAGCATCCTATAATGGCTTACATTCTCGTTCTTGGCTTTCTGAACCTTGTGTTATTGGAATTGCTTCAATCTGCAGGCTTGAAAATATGCTTGCAGCTGCAGAATTGTTCCCTTTACTGTTTATAGTCCCATCTACTCCCTCCTCACACAATCACTGTTATTTTAATGCTGTGTTTGTTTCAGGGCAGAGAGCCGACTGATCTGCATATTAAGCAGGTTTGCATGAGAGTAATACAAGGTAAATAAAAATATTCTACTTATATATTTTTAAGGTTTGGTCATGAGTTTATCTGCATGTATAGTTAACTCTACAATTTCATGCATGCATGCATGTTTTGTTTTGTCAGCTCTTGCATTCATTTCCACCCTGCATTGTCTTACATTAGTTTTTTTTAAATCCAGCTGAGTTACTGACTATAAAAGCTGAAGTGCAAGATCTGAGTGTACAAACTCAGATTCAGATTTCCTTCTCTATCAAATCCAATCACTCTCTCACACAACCCAACCTATTCCTCAGGGCTATTGTGTAGATGTTTTATCCTACCAGGATAAAACATGTTTTATCCTACCAGGTATGTTTTATCCTACCAGGTACTATGTGCTGCATAGAGCTCTCGAGACTAAGGCAATAAATAAATACAGTAATAAATGAAATTAATTCGAAGCTCAACTGATCCACAGAGGGAGCACTTATTTATTAGGCATTTTGACATTTTATAATAATTGTGAGCTTTTGAATTCTCCAGAATGCCTTTTTAGGCAAGATCCTCCATGCTCAGGGAAAATCAGGACTAAAGGAAAGGACTATTTTTTTAAAAAAATAGTGTGACTGATTTATAACAGTGCCAGTACAAAGTTCCAGTTTTAGATGGAACATGCTACCAGCAAATACGGTATATGCTTTTCTAAGTTTGCTATGAAGGGGAAAAAAAATGAGAATCTCTTTAAAAAAACAAAAAACAAACTTAAATGCAGCCAGTAAAGTCATATCTAGATACATCTCTTGTAACACATAGAATCTTACTTGGTAGTGAGCAGAAAGAAAATGATCAAGACATTAAACTATTTACACAGTTGAACACAATTTTGCCATCAGAATTATGATTCTTGAAGAGATGTAGTTAAAAACAAGGAGTTGATAATAGCAATTCATTTCTTAAGAAAAAATTAAACTCTTCTCCAAGAAACACATACTTAAGCTTCTAGATCGCTCTCTCTCTGCCTCACTCACACACATAGATATTCTCTGTGGAAATTTTCTTCATGGAAAATTGATTCTGTGATTGTGTTTTTAAACTAATAGGATTATATTTGGAATTGCTAAATAATCATTCATTCTTTCTTGTTATGGTGGCTGTCAGATCACCGAAAAAAGAACATAACATATACATTGCATGCAAATGTTTGCAAATTCAATCCCAAAATCTCTAGGGAGGGCTAAGAATAAACTCTCATCTGAAACTAGCAGCCAAACCTAGATAGATTAGTGACCTGTGTTTCAGGATGCTTTCTGGGAAAGAGAAATTGGTATGTTCAACAGAAACCTAGGACCTTTGCCAGGGTATAAGGTTATTCCAATAAGTAGGAATATGTGTTAAGTAAAAGAACTTCCCTTTCCCCCTCAATCCTGCTATAATTCATGTAAATACATTAATCATAAACAATGTTGCTTTTACCTAATGTTGTATTTTATGGCGTTCCATAAACAGGTAAAAATTTCAAATGTTTGTGTCACGTACAGCAGTTCATAGAAATTGGAGGGCTCAGCCCCAGAATAACCAGCCTTTCCCCTATAGTATATGTAATGAGCAGATAATAAGAACTCTGCTTCTTCAGTTATTAATACACATAAACATGTTAACAGCATAGATTTGATTCTTGCTTGATGCATTATTGTACTCGTGGTTTGGGATTTTATTGTTGTGGAAAAATAGCTTGCTAGAGGCTGCTACTGAGATCTGCTGGGACGTTACAGTGTTGTATTTCTGAAGTTTAAGAGGTTTTATTGCTCTTTGTGATTTAATTTGAAGCCTTCTCAGTGCAACTGTTTTTTAAATTGCCCAACAGAGGACTACATTCATTTCCCGTTCCAATATGCCTTTGCTACCAAGATAAATGTTTCCTTCTCCCTTGTCAGTATCAATTATTCTAAAATGGAAAGGCTGCAACTTGGGGCCAGAGCACCTATTTTCTCCCTCCCTCTCCCTCTCCCTCTCCCTCTCCCTCTCCCTGTCTCTCCGTCTCTCCGTCTCTCCCTCTCTCTCTCTCTCTCTCTCTCTCTCTCTCTCTCTCTCTCTCTCTCTCTCTCTCTCTCTCTCTCTCTCTCTCTCTCTCTCTCTCTCTCTCTCTCTCTCTCTCTCTCTCTCTCTCTCTCCTCTGTCTCCATCCATCCATCCATCCATCCATCCATCCATCCATCCATCCATCCATCCATCTCTATCTCAGAGCAATATTCTGATTTAAGCAAGTATTAATGAAGCAAGTTTTATTATTATAACTGAAAGGAGATCCATTTACCAGGAATAGATCATAGGGATGACACAGCCTAGAACAGTGGTTCTCAACCTTTTTAATGCCGCGACCCCCAACCGGTCGTAAGTCGAGGACTAAACCGGTCATAAATCGAGGACTTAAACCGGTCGTAAGTCGAGGACTAAACCGGTCGTAAGTCGAGGACTAAACCGGTCGTAAGTCGAGGACTTTCCCTGCCCGGGAGCACCGTGCATGCGTGGTTCCGCCCCCTGCACCGGCCGAGGCGTAGCTGGCAAGCGGCAGAGACGGAGCAGGCCAACCACCAGCTGGCCCAGCCCAAGGGAGGTAAGGCACCCGCCGGAAAAGGGAAAAAAATGGCGGATAGCCTTGCTTGGCGACCCCCGTGAAATGGTCGATCGACCCCAAATGGGGTCGCGACCCATAGGTTGAGAACCGCTGGCCTAGAATCTAGCAAGCTACATCTTACCAGGATGTACTCCATGCATAGGCCTAGGAAGAAAGGCAAAAGAAAGAGACCTCAGATTAGCAATTTGTCAGTCAGAATGACAGACAAAGAAGGAATATGGAGCAAATCTTTACGTACTGCTCAGGGCTCCCTTGTGGTCAGAAATTCCCGAGATCACATAGCGTCAATGCCACTGGACTGACCTCACCAACAGTCTCAGAACCGGAGGGCAAAAATCAGTCTACTAGATGGAAGCTGATTTTTTTTATCTCGGGGGGGGGGGACATCAATTGCTAGTTACCTTACCTCTTCCTACTTCCTACCTTACCTCTACCTTATCAGACTTACCTCTTCCCTCCCTGTTGAGGGAGAAGGGGCCTTGAAGCTTTGCCCTTTTAGGATCCCAGATTCTGAAGAGGGAAATCAGCTGTTTTAAATAAGGCCCTCTCAGAAGGGAAGCCTTAATCTCACTCTCACTTGACTTCTTGCTACGTGAACAACCAGCAGTAATCTGTATACCATCAACCAATTTATAACAATAGAAAATTTCATAATAATACATTATTTATAAATGAACTTAGGAAAGTTATATACCAATGATTTCCACCATTTTGAAATCAGATGTGGAGTTTTGCCATTCCAAAATGCTAGGAGCCATGATGCAGTGTTGCAGTGATCAGAATGCGTTATTGCAGGCTAACTCTGCCCACAGCTAGGAGTTCAATTACTATTGCTATTAGAAAACTGACTTATCTTTAGCTCAGTTTTCTGCTGTAACTTCAATATTTTCTTTTGCAGAGCTTTGAAACAATGCATGTAGCTCTTCTCACCCCTGATCTCAAGAGGACTGACACTGACATCCCCTTTCCCCCCTTTTTAAGCAGGAGATGAGCCTAATGTCAAATACTAGGCCAGGGATAGGCAACCTTGGCTCTTTTATGACTTGTGGACTTCAACTCCCAGAGTTCCTGAGCAAGCATGGCTGGCTCAGGAATTCTGGGAGTTGAAGTCCACAAGTCATCAAAGAGCCAAAGTTGCCTACCCCTGGCCTAGGCTGTTCGGTTTTCTTCATTTCTTTTCTTCTTTTTTTGTGAGGGGAAGGGGGACTTTAGTTTTTATTTTGCCACAGCACTTGCGATTCATACTAGGACTATAAGCGAATGACATAGTTCGCTTCATGAATCACGAAAGGAAGATAAGTTTGCAGCTTGCCCGCAAACTGCTTAAGAGAGAAGGCAGAGGGGAGAAAGGGATGGTGTGGAAGTAGTCTTCATGAACTTCAATAGTTCATTCTTTTCCTTGAGCAGAACAATTTGCACAGATGGCTGCTAGTCTTCGGAGGCCTGAATTTGGGGATCCTGGCATCCCAGGCCCACCTGGCCCACCAGGCTCCCCTGGACTTCCAGGAGACAGTGGCTTCCCAGGACAAGCTGGATCCCGGGGATCGCCTGGTCTTAAAGGCCCTCCCGGTGACACTGGGCCGAAAGGTCCCAAAGGTGAGAAATTCAGAATATTGATTTGTGCATCAGATATGTTATTATTGTGACCCGTTTATTAAATTTTATGGAGTCCAGTTATTTGATTCTCCTTATTCAGCTGTTGAGTGAGCTCATCCGGCAGATGAAGTGAGATGTCACCAATATGTAGATAATATTCTATTTCCCTAATGTAATCTGAGTTATGTTTGGCTGCAAGGGTATAAAATTCTGCAATGGGTAGAATTAATTTCTGACGATCTACTCAGGGTAGATGTTAATCATGTCTGGAGATTCTCAACCTGTTTAGGATATATCCATTCGTAGCTTAGTGGGCAACTTTGTATTTTATCCAACAAGTAAAATTTGACATGCTACTAAAGACATTTCCAAAGGCACCATGCAGTGGCATGATAAATAGCATTTGGTTTCCAAGTAAACCACAGTCCAGGCTCAACATGAATGTATATCTGCTGGAGGAAACTAATTCTGTGAAATAGTTCTCACACTCAAAGATCAGAGGTGGCTAAAAGGGGGAGAGAGAAGAAGTGAAAATTAACAAAGCTTTAGACCAAAATAACTTGCTCTCTGACAACCCTACAAGATAATTACACTGGCACACAGTAATCAGCACCTAAAAGCATGATATACCTAAAAGAAGGAGAATGTGAATGAGTGGGCAAAATAAAGTAAGCCAGCATGATAATAGCAGCTAATTAACCTGCACAAAGGAAGAATGCAAAGTCTGCATTTTATAACTCACAGTTACAAAAGACAGGAATAGGTGAGAAATGTAATGCTTCCAGAAGAATGTGTCCTGGCAAGAGTGGCCTATAGGTTATATAATAAAATCTATAATGTTTTAACAGCATTCCTCCTAATGACAGTTCAGTCTCCATCGTCTAGGGCTCTAAGCAATTCTCCAAAGCAAGCCAGGAGGAAAGGAAATTCTAAAACAGGCAGGAGCAGCTTCAGGAAGGACGCTGGGCTCCCATTAGGGCAGCCTCCATGCTGAACACTAGAAAAGGAAGGAAAATGTCTATTCTCTGTAATGTCTCCCACAGCTAAACAAAACTATTCTGATTTAATGAACCAAATGGCCTTTTCTGGTTGTCAGCATTGCAGGGAACTGAAGATCTGCAGTATCAGCTGTTTCAGAGTGCCCTTACATTCCTCTGGCATTGGTTAACTATTCCTGATAAAAATCAAAGCATCCTTTATGCTTAATAGGATGTAAGGCATAGAAACCCACTTTTACTAATTGCAATGAAACACAGGCACTCTTAGAAATCGTGAAACGGAGAAAAGGAGCAGAGTTTAATGAAAAAGAAAACTAAACTGCCAATAAATAAATAAATAAATAAATCAAAGTCTTGGAATTAGAAAATAGGTGTATTTCACTTTACAGTATTATTAAAACTTTCAGATCTTATAAACATGACTAAGAGGCCTGCATTTAACCATATAGATTAGCCAGCTTATTCACTTTTAGGCTAAATTCAAGGTACTAGGGATTTATTTTTAAAACTGTAAATCAGGGGTCTTCAAACTTGGCCCTTTTATGACTTGTGGACTTCATCTCCCAGAATTCCTCAGCCAGCTGGCTGAGGAATTCTGGGAGTTGAAGTCCACAAGTCATAAAAGGGCCAAGTTTGACGACCCCTGCTGTAAATAGCTGGAAGCAGATATATCCGAAAGCCCACCAGGCTTTAAGATGTGTTCTCAAAGCCTTTTTCAGGTGCCTTGATAAAAGCATCCACCATAAACATTTAAGAGCATTGACATAGGCGCCTTAATCTCTGGCCCGGTGACCTCCTTAATCAAAGCCATAGCAGAACAGAGGAGACTTTATCACCAATGACACTTTCTTCACAGACTTTTTCTAGCCCAAAAAGTCTTCTTGACTCGTTTTAATAGTTTTAAGGACGTGTTACGGTTGATTGTACCCTAATGGGAAATTTTAAACAACAGGTAGTACGCAAATGTTTTAAAGATGCAAGGAGGTAGGAAACATACGTACAATAAAACAAACATTTGTTTTCTTGATTTTTATTTTAGGTGACACAGGTGAAAAGGGGGAGAGAGGACTCCCAGGTCAAGGGCCCAAAGGCTTGCCAGGAACAACAGGACTCCCTGGTAAGCACTGAAGATGCTCTCTGGATCATCTAAGAAATGACCAAACTATTTCACATTAAAAAAAACCCATTTAACACACTGCTGGAAATAAAAGCATCTGCTTTGAAGATTGAGTGCTGCTCTCTCTCTACACAGCCAAACACACCTATCATGCATTTTCCCCTCTACCCTAATTTTTTTGCCTCCTTTTCTGTTGCAGTTTTGTAGTCTCTATCGCAATAGGTGACTTTACTTGATTGATATCTAATGCCAAGCCATAAGGGGCTGTTTTGGATTAGCATGAGTTAACCCGCTCGTTATGATTTAGGAATCTGTGCAAAGTTGACCATTCTTTTTAACAAACCTTGGTTGAAACATCTTGGCTTAAATATTGTGTGTCAACTCTGCCAGTGCGTACCTCTTTTAAAAAGCCAGTTAGACCTAAGGTTATGGTTCCTGCAACCTAACTGCTATCATATTTTTTTTCTCATGTTGCTTTTTACACCTTTATCATGGTGGGGAAAACTGAGGATTTACACTTTAATAAAAATCAGCTTGAAAGCCAAGAGGCGATAGAAGAAAAGTATTAAAATCAGTTTCCATTGTGTCATAACAGCACAGTATGCAAAATTGCATGAGACAAGGACCAAGCACACATTGAATAAATTAAAAATACCACTATATGTTTCCACTTAAAATGAGTTGTGTGAGGATTTGCAAATCGTTTAAATTGATTTTGGTGGCGCAGCATTTTGAAGTTCAGCTTTTGAGTACTGCATTGGGGATATAGTGGGAATGGGGGGGAAGGCTCTGCAAAAGTCTTCATTGGTCATAACTGAAGCAAAAGTGCCCTCTAGTGGCCAGTAGAATACAAATAATTTGGCATAGTAAAAATAACCTTATGGTAACTTCTAAAACACTGTATTATGAATAATTCTGCAAATAACCCCTTTATGTTTCTCTGCATTAAAAGTAAAATGTGTTCTTTTGCTTTACTTTCCTAGCAGACATTCTCCCTCTTCTTTTCCCTTATGTTGTCTATGTCACTTTTCAACTCCTTGTCCGCCTTTGTCAAATTGATCATTCCAGGCACAATGGATCACTTGTGAAAAGCAATTGACGGTGTCTTTGTATATTAGGGTGAACTATTAGACCATAGCTTACAAACAGGGATGGTTGGATGTGCATTTTATCTAGTGTGATAAATCCAGATGGTGAAAGCGTTTTCTCATTGGAGAAACCTACTCCCTATTGACTTAGTAAAGAAGGAAAATGAGAACCCAACTTCCCCTTTCATACAGAAGAAGACCGTCTATAGCAGCGTTTTCCAACTTGAAAACTTTGAGACGCATGGACTTCAATTCCCAGAATTTCCCAACTAACATGCTGGCTGAAGAATTCTGGAAGTTGAAGCCCACACGTCTTAAAGTTGCCAGGTTTGAAAAACATTGGTCTATAGCAACAAGTATCCTGTGTTAAGGCTTTGGAGATTCACTTTTCCAGAAGTCCCAGTTGTGTAGAGAGCCTCCACTAATACTTTGCATCTTCTACATGGGGTTGGGTTCACAGGAGAGACCAAGGCTGATGCAATCATCCTTGCAAATAAGACTTTTAAAATTACAACAAAAATGATATTAGGTTCTTTTTCTGAATTTATGGCCTGGTTTTTGTCTTTGCAGGAGAACCCGGCAAGCCCAGTTATGGCACTGATGGGCGAGATGGTGAGAGAGGCCCGCCTGGAGCCGCTGGATCCCCTGGTGTTCCAGGTCCTACTGGCCCTCCAGGTCCTCCTGGTTTTTGTGAACCATCAGCTTGTACCATGGAAGCTGGATTACAAGGAGGGCCGAATGTGAAAGGGCCATGAAAAAATGCAGCATTGCACTAAATGACAGGATGTTTTGGAAGCCATCTTTGATCTGCAGATATCTACCAACTACCGAGAGAAACAGTCTAGAAAAATTAGATTGTAAAAAATACAGCAAATCTTATCGAGGCCTTGACAGATCTAAATGTTCTGGTTGACCCCTTCGTCTGTTTCCTAAAACAATACAAGACACTTAAAACATTTCAAAATGGTGCTTTCAAAGTGATGCCAAGTGGTTTTCCTTTTTTGAATTGTGATAAAAGGCAGCTGTTTTCCAGCTGTTAGTTCTTTGGGGGTTCCTAAAGTACTGTCTTACAAAATTAGAGTACATAACAGCCATCTCTAATGCATCAAAACAGTAAGTTATCCCGATTGCTTTCCTTTCTCTCTCTAGGGCCCATTTTAGTGCTATAAGTAGCTAACTGAACTTTCTTTGCATGTCACTGAGATTTAGATGTAGTCACCCTGTTTTTAAAAGTGCTAATTTCTGAGGAATAAGGAATATATATAGTGCTTCAGTGCCAGGTTTATCAGGAATATGTCAGGTGAAATAAACTTAGTTTTCTGCTCTATTTGAAACATCAGGAAGTTAAACCACTGTGAAAGGATTTTTAATCTTTGAGAACAGTTAAAATTTATAGCTGAGTTTATTTATTTATAAGTACTTTATCTCTGGTTGTATACAAATGAAATAAATAACATTACTTAATCCTTTGAATGTTTATAAAAGGTAAATGAAAGTAAAACAAAGAGCATTTTTTTATTTCTCTTTGAAAAAAATCGAAGTAGTAAAAAACAAGTACATAACATCCTCCAAAAATTGTATTTTGAGTATAGTTTTATTTTTTTCATGAAACAGACATCCATTATAATTATCCCAATTTTATGAATCACATGATCTGTCACTTGTAATTCAAAAATAAAAGTACCCTTTTAAAATAATAAATTCCACATTTCCTGTTTCTTTTTGTCTAGTTTCTGTGTGCTGAAAATGAACTATGTGGTTATTTTCACCTATGCCTTCCTGGTTATTTATTCCAGTGGATCCCTCAAGTTAGTATTGTCCAGAGCTCTCTGCTTGTTAAAGCTAATTTATTTGCTAAATTACTGTAAATTGCTTGTTTTACAAGTAGCATACAAAATACACCAATGATCATAATGCTATCCCAGTAATTGAGATAGTTCTTACAAATTAAGAAAAGTCTACATGTTGGTGGCAAGTGCCAGTTACTGTGATTGATGACAGATAGAAAAATAACTCAAGCCCAATGCAGAAGAATGATCTGATTTTGCCCATGTGTATATGTGTATACTGACCTGTCACTTATCACATCAGATAGGAATTACCAGTTGCAATCTAATATGCAATGACAATATAATTCTATATATATGTATGTATGTGCACATGTATATACGAGTCTATGTGTATATATAATGCCTTTGTCCTCCAGCAGCAAAATAGACCTGCCAACAGTCTGTAGAGAAAATGGTTTCATGAAAACTACTTCCGCCCCTCTTAAGCATTTTAAAATATCAATTTCCTATGTATAAAAGTGCATGAATTGTAAACTGATGCTGTAATTATATACTCACCTTTGTACCTAGGAGTAAATCTGTGGAATTCAATGAATGTTCCTTCCGAGTCAAGATGTTTGACATTGTGTTATAAATTAATTAGTAATATTTATGGAGCGAAGTACTCAGATTACACTACTATATACACTATCACTCACAAATGCTCTAGAATCTATTAAATAATTTGCCTAGGAGCTGGGTAGCATATAGGAAGAAACACAGCCTTAAACCTGTGGTTCCAACGGTTAATTTTTATTTTAAACATAGCAGTCACATAAATAAACAACAGAAGAAACTGATAAGAGAATGAAATATAATGGAAATTGCTGAATGAAATTTAACAATATAAACCAAGTGGAAATACAAATTCTATCAAAACTTTTGAAATTGAATTTTATAAAATTCTGAACCAACTACAAATTAAATGTGGCTGATTTTAAAAATAAATAACCACATGTTCATTATTATAAATGCACACACACAAAAACAAAACAAAACAAAACAAAAATCTGTCGGGTTCAGTTCAGTGCTATTCAAAATTCATTTAAGACCAAAGCAGATAAGTTAACATATGCAAACAAGTGAAGTTCTCACTTGTAGATTTGAAGAAAACAAAAATAGAGATGTAAGAACAATAATAAGGCAATATTATTCAGTAATGAAAAGGCAACAATGAAATATGCTTCCATCAATTGTTATGAGCACATGAGATAAATAAATATTTACATAGAAAAGTTCAGAAAATAATTTAAACGCATCTGTATTTTATAAAAGAAAACACCAACAATGCACCTAGATCATAATCTATCAGTAAAGTAAGCCTGCTCAAATTCAAAAGATCAGAGAATTAAGCACCTTTCATTGTTAGATTATGACATTCATTTTGGTTCCTGTAAAATGTGTACATCCATTTGGTCTATTTTATTTATCATCTTTCCTTACAGTTTTAAAATTCATTCAAAAACTTTTGCAGTTGAAAGCTTAAAACCATCATCATAACGGCCTGTGTTTTCTTAATGGTTATCAGAGGTATGTATTTATATCAAACACATTTGCATGTGGTAATAAAAGTGTAAGCTAAATTAAAGGCAAGGAAAGCAAACACCCAGGTATATATTAGCTAAAACCAAATCAACTTTTTATATAAAAATATTGATATTAAAATTTAATATCTGAGATAAATAGCATAAAGCTTCCACAACGTTATCAAGGCATTTTTATTTATGTAAAGATTGAAATGCATACTGCTCCCATAAATAAATGTGGAACAAAGTGGGGATCCACAGAACCCAGTAGGGATTCCACCCCATTTATACAAGATGCAGATGTGGAAGGGGCAAGATTGTGCCCAAGGCTTTGTTACCCTATTATGTACAAACTACGTTAAATAAATGATGATATGTTCAAACTATTCCGGAGGGGTGGAAAAATACAGAAAAATACAGAATACAGATTATCCAGCCAAAGATAAGCTTTATCAAATCCCTTTGATTCAAAGGGGAGATAAAAACATCTGCTTATCTCCTGATGAAAACAATGAGACTTAAAGGGGAAAAAAACAAACAAATATAACCTTGCCTGAATTGTTCCCTTATTTATACATTAACTCTAAGACCAAATAAAATAAAATAAATATATTATCTCGTAAAGACAAAAAAAAAAGGAAACTTGGAACAAGGTTATTTATTATTTAGTGCACAGTTTCCTGTCATATGCATTTATAGAGTTCAAACTCTATTAAATTATATTCATAAGTTAAAAAGAAGGAGTGCTTCATGCTACAAAGTTCTAGTAATTGGCTAAGAAACAGAAAAAGTGTTGGGGGACAGAGAAGAAAGCAGCTTTTGTGTATCTTGAGAGATATCAGTGCAAGATACCCTAGGGTAAATTGAGGCGCTTCCAATAAAATTTGCCCTCATTATTCCAGATTCAAGGACATATCGTGTACCGGTGTAATAATAATCCTTTCTTTCTGGAAATGGGGGAAAAGAGATAGATAGATAGATAGATAGATAGATAGATAGATAGATAGATAGATAGATAGATAGATAGATAGATCTAAAAAGAGACTCCTAATTCTGTGTGTAGTTTTGCTGGAGTCCATTCTTAAATTGAATGTCCCAACTTCCATGCTTACAATTTACTAAGTGGTTGTGTACATGGATTCCATCTGCAGAAGTAGACTAACTGTGGATGCTCCAATGTAAGACTTCTGTCATTCAATCACTTGGTCTTGTTCACAGAGCTTAGATCAGGGGTATCAAACTGCCGGCCCACGGGCCGGATACATCATGGCAAAACCGTGCCCATCCCATTGCCGGCAATGGAAGAAAAGTCACGATACGGCGCCACACGTCACGTGACGTTCCGAGTTTGACACCCCTGCCTTAGATCCATAGACAGTAGTATGACATCCACTAGTTTCCTATTGGTTCTTGCAGCCTGTTTAAAAGGGTGCATAAATACGAAAATACCCTTTTTTTTCTCCATAGAGGTTTGATTTGTAGCATTCTATCTGAATATATCCTCTGTATTTCAGTTTATGATTTCAGTATCACTTAATAGTTTCAGAAATGATTGACTCTACTGGTAGAGAAAGAAAATATTTTTTTTAAATGTAAAGTTATTACAGCTGCCTGCTGTGTGGCACACAAGCAATAAAAATACGCATGCCTCAAAATATCACTAGCCATAGTTCAAATAGGCTGCTCAGACTAATAACTAATTTATTTTAATAAAATATTAGAATAAACTTTATTATTTAAAAACTATGCGAAGGCACTAGAAAAACAAAATAGGTTATCTGGGTTTAAAGAGCAATACACTCTTCAAAATGTGAAAATGAACTGAAATTTGACATATACACACACAAATGTAGGTGTTAAGGATAAGAACAGAAATCTTGATGTACTTCAATTCATGGAAGTTTTTAAGCAATCTTTAAGTTTGGCCTGTTTCTTGTACAAAGCTACACAATATCTTCAACAGTTTCCTTTCCCAGGAAGGAAACCAAGAGCAAAAAAACTTACATTTATCCCAATCACCTAATAAAATCCAGAACAAATGATTTTTCTAAGAAATATAATTACCAAACACAGGCAAATAAAAATAAAAGCAATATGAATTGAATGTATTTTTTCCAAAATATATAAATGTTTTGTTTTTCTGATCAATTCAAGTATTATACTTTTACTTTTATGTAAAATGCTAAATAATTTATAATTTCTATTTCACTCAGTGAAAAGTCAAAATATATACAAAGCGTCATATTATATATAATCTCAGCTGCTCTATATATTTCCAAAATGTGACATTTTACAGAAGCTTGTCAAAATATAGATATTCTCATAGCAAGGTTTAAATAAAATAAATTCTAAATTAAAAAAAAATGAAAATCTGAATTAAATTGGGAATCACTAGAAATGTTTAAATAAAACAAGATTAACATCTCAAAACAAAATCCTGCCAAACATTATAGCTATCCAGCAGTCCATCTTACAGTACTGAAATATAGATGTCCTTTTGCTCCATCAAAACAGGACAATGATACAACTTCAGAACACATTTAGAATAAATTATAGCACTAGCCATTCTACTATGGGCTGCAGCTGCCAACAAATTGCCCACTATAGGTTCTCAGTTACATCTTCTTCTTCTTCTTTTTTTTTTTTTTAAAAAAATAGATTTGATATAGATAAATCTATTCCAGGAAGAGCTAAAAAGTCCAGTTAATTTCTTAAAATAGAAATTAATCCAGGGGACGGCCATTGTTTTCATTAGTCCTAAATGCCAATGCTATTCATTAACTAATGCTACTGTGTATCTCTGTTTATTTAACTTCACTTTATACAAACATCTTCTCCTCAAGATAAATGAAATGGGAATCTGCTTCAATCCCTGAATTTTTCAGAGAAAAGTTGTGTGTACTGCCACCTAGCCTATCTTATGTCAATATATATGAGCTGAGTGGGATTGCTGATTTCAGCTGCTCTTCTGAACATCTTATTTTCCTACCCGTTCAATAAAAAAAGAGGAGCCCAACAAATATCGCTGATCAGGATGTAAGATGATAGATACTTCTTTCCAAACTACAACTACCTGCAGAAATTCTCTGTTGAGTCTGTCAGAATTTTACCCGAGCTAATGTCCTGATTATATTACAATAAACCTTGAAAATACATTACATTTGTGCAATCTTCTATAATCTTTTGTTCTTTAGGTCTATAGTGCTGAACAATACTCCACTGTCTATAAAAAGCATGTTGGCTGGAGGCAATGGAACATCCTGATGAAGGATTTGTGGAGAATAAGAAAAATGACCTTGGTAGAAATATGCAAGGAAAGGGGGCTGAAACATTTTTTTAAAGTTCTGGAAAACAAGATAATATTTAAAAGAGGGTTAAGCAGACACCTCCTGATTTTGTGGGGGTGGAGGGAAGGGAAGATAGAGCTGAACGAGACCCAAAGATTCTGTTGCTGTAGCTAACTTCAACAAAAGCTACTTCTATTTTTTTTCCATTTAAAAAAATTAATGAAGTTATATGAAAAAACAAAGTGAGATTACTTCTAGTCTTCTTGTGGCTATTTGGTCTAGTTTACCAAATGGTGTTGACAGGACTATAGACTGGAGATGATTGGACTTGCACAGTATTATAATTACTATATTCATCAACCTAGATATAAGACCCTGTAGAATAGCTGACTGACAAATGTATATTTTAACTAGGACAAGTTATTACCAGCAGTCCCGCTGAGAACTAAACTAGCTTCTAATAATCAGGCTCTTTTTCCCATATGCAGGGAAAACCCTACAAGCAGTTCCTTATAGGGAGGAAAATGTAAAAAACATGCTCACAACTAGCTTTCGATAATGTGAGTATATAACTTAAGTTGTAGTTTACTATGTGCTGTCTGCATTTACGACATTTCTCCCTGAGTAACAATTAATGGGAGAGAGACTCAGATGCAACAAAGCCAGATTTTATCTGCAATACCTAGAGCACTTTGCTACTGTCTTGTAGTTGTTCCAAATTTGCAGCCTAAATATGGTAACCTTGCTCAAAAGTCTTTTAGGTCATTCAGAAATGTAGATATAATTCAAAAAAGCCTTGCAGATCTTACCATATTGCATTAGAATGACAGGAGCAAGGAAAATGCCAGTCACTATTTAGATTTTTAGCCAAATCTTTAGAAAAACTTCAAAATTCTACTTTATTATAAATCATATTTATCATTTAATAGATGGAACTGCAAGGAGACATCCAGCAAAAGAAAACTCAATATGGCTTCTGTGCTAAAGGTAAAAGTAAGAAACTCACTTTTTTTTAAAAAAAATCATAAACTGAAATACCATTAAGAAGTCAACAGGCCATCATGATGCACATTTTGCTAAAGAAAAATACACTAAAAGTATAAACATATGGAATGAACTCAAGAAAACAACATCTCAGTATTGGCTTAATCTGGGGATGAAATGTTCCACTGAGATGATCTGTAAAATATACATAGAAAGAAATTCACCAATAAAACTGAAATTTCAGAATTTGTTAGGGGGGGGGGTAGGGGAAGAAGTGAGGAAAAGATAACTGAGGAATTAAAACGTATCCAAAATAGGCGTTCATTTCCCAGTTCTTTGGGACTGACTTTGAGAAACTTGGTAATAGCAATCTTCTGGATTGCATCTTCCTACACGGCCCGGTAGTCCCTGCACACCTGGTTCTCCTGGAGCTCCGGGTGGGCCTTGCATACCAGTAACTAAACAAATAAACAAACAAACAAGAAACTGCAATTAGCTTTGTTAATTTTAGTCAGCCATCCAACAGTGGGTATTGAATTTTATTTCAGAGGTTATGCATTACAGGGCAACTCAATTTAGTTTTTTTTTAATATGTAACTGTTGTATTGTCAAGAATAGGAAGAGTTGTTTTTTACCTGTAGGACCAGGTGGGCCAGGATCACCTGGCAAGCCAATTCCAGGCTCACCTCTTTCACCTTTTTGTCCTCTGTAGCCTAGAGAAGATAAATACAAATGGAATAAGAGTGTCCTGAAATGACACTGTTAAAAGTTTTGTTAGACTCTTTCCTCAGAGTAATGGCAAAGATCATTTTAACTTATTTTCCGATGCAGGGAATTTAAGCAATATTCTATATACTTCCCATACCACAGAAAATTCCCAATGGAGAGGAGCAGATGTGGACATAAAAGGTGCTGGCTAGGTATATTTAACAATTTAGTGGCATTAATTCTGCCTAATTGGGATGAAAGTGGATTTGAAGACAGGAAGGTGCAGTGAAAGGTAAAACAATGGATTCTTTTTGTTAGTATTTGAAAATAAGTTTAATGGGGAATTGGCAGGGAATTGAACAACTTTGTGGTAAGTTTAGAATATCATTAAAAATGCTGAGCACAGGGCATATTGCGATGTGACTTGCAACCTGAGATTTCAACAGCAATAAGCTGCCAAAACAAGTATAGGATAAATTATAGCTATTGTTTAAACACAGGAAATTTAGGCACAAGTATCTGTGCTTAGTTTATCAAGGAATGGATAATTACAGAATGATTTAGCCATTACATGCTTTATATGTGAAGGTTGCTGAAAAATTCAAGGTTATTCGGATATTGTTTTGACTTGGTTCACATACCGCACTAAGTTCACAATAAACTATAAAAACATGATAATTTAGCACAATATAAGAACCTAACCACAGCATGAGCAGGGGGATCTGAATTTAAGTTTGCACTAGTATAGAGACTATAATTCAATTTCCCTGATCTGGCACCTTCCTGAGGTATTTTATGTCCATACTGGCTGGAAATTCTGGGAGTGACAATCCCAGCACATCTGGACTATGCTAAATAGGAAAAGGCTGCTCTATATGATCAGTGGACTGTATGGGAAATAGTGATACATGTGAAAATTATTAAAAATAAAAACAGGTGGGGAGCTGCTTCTTTTTTTCTTGGGAATATTAGAATTCCATTTTTTTGATAGACATGGAAGAAATTCATAAACATCTAGTAGGCCTGAGTGGATCTGTGGCCTTAAAAATAATTGTTTCTGAGGAAGATAAAAAGGCCCTCCTGGTTGTTCCCTAAGACTGAACTCCAGTTTTGAAGTTAATTATATGAATAGATTTCACCTTATGAAGATGTATAAGCAGTTCTGAAAAAAAAAGTTTCAGATGTCTTCAGTGAAATCAAGGGAAAGCTTATAGACAATTGTGCGTCTTTATATTCATCCATGTTATGAAGCTCTAATCAGATATTTGTAAGAGCCATAATTTCTTTGAGATACAAAGTGGTTTTGTGAAAAAGCAGGATTTTGAAACAAATTCCATCTTCTACTGCAAGGAAATGGGAAGGCTAATCAATGGTTCTGAAAAACTGTCAGGCGTCAAAAGCATCCTCTTGATGGACAAAAGATTTAAGGGACATTAAGGGAATTAAAGGACAAAGGATGAAGATAGATATAGCAGATAGCTGAGAGAAACCAGTTCTGAATTGCTTATTTCCAAATGCAGTGTCAGTTCACATAGTTGAGTCGCACAATTTTAGAGGGATTGTCACAACAATATTGAAGAGGAAATATATTGAAAGAAATGATAAAATGGGCCAGAAGTGCATATTTGAACTAAAGCAGGGGTGTCAAACACAATTTCATTGAGGGCCGCATCATTGAGGGAGGGCCGGGTGGGTGTGGCCAGGGTGGGTGCAGCCTACTGGGTGGGCATGGATGGAATGGGTGTGGCCTACTGGGTGGGCGTGGCCAGCTCATTCGCATCAAGGGTGCCTGTGGGGGCCTGGGCAGGAGTGGGACAGATCTGAGGGTCTCTGGCAGAAAGGGGTGGGACCAGGGCAGAGCCCATCATGCTGGATATGTGAAGTAGGCGAGGGCCATTTGCTGGCCACTTCCAGGCGATGGTGCATTTCTTCATTCCTCACAAAGGGTGACACCTCCCCAGCATGCACCCAGGGGGCGGGGCCAACACGGCAGGAGCTGGTTCCTCGCTGTTTCCAGACGGCCTTGTGGAGCTAAGACTGAATGCATTTCAGCATAGATGGCCACCACAAAATTGTACATTGGCTCCCGGCCGGCCTGGGCCAGGGCCAAGGCAGCGGGAGCCGTTCCTTCACTGTTTCCAGGATGGCTTTGTGGGCCACATGAAACCACTTCGCGGGCCGCATCGCGGGCCGCATGTGTTTGACATGTCTGAACTAAAGTAAATCGTGGATCTGAAAGTGTTGAGATCTGTTTTTACTACTTCTGGTTTCTAATTCTGTTTCTCACACTGAAAAAGAGGTTCAAATTGAAAGTTACTTTGAATATAAAGCATATATATATTTATTTTCCTTCTTAATGAAAAGTAAGTATAAGGGGCACTAAAGGGCCTAATTTAGGAGTGATTTAACTCTTTGTTCTCCACTGTTGTTCAAAGTGATGCTCCTCATGACCACAATTTGAAAAGAGACAAAGACGTATGCCTCTTTCCAACATATGCTCTGCTTGCTTCTGAATAAGGAAAACAAATGTCTTTAGCAATACATTCAGAAAACACAGTTTGACTCTAATTTGGAAGCAGCATCCATATAGGTAGAGTAGCATGCTGGATACTGACCAATAGAAGCCAGCTGACCCATCTACTATCCTGCAGAACAGCCATGGTTTGCTTTGTCAGTTGATTGAGTAAAGAACATATGATTGAACCATAATCATGCAGAGACATAAATCATGATTTACAAATGTTTTGCTAAACCAAAACTAAAGAAGCCATATCATGGCTTAGAGGTGATAGGTGAATCCAGCCTGTTGGCTATCAGCAAGAAAATGAAGAATTGTATCAAAGGGGAGGAAGCCCAGAGCTGAGATTTATCTCAGCAAAGTGAACACTCGAGATGCTTGCATGCATGCCAGTGCTAGCATGAGATTAATTTTCTAGTGTTATCAGATGAAGGAAATTAGAATAAGACAATTATGGTTAAATGAGATTTCAGTTGCTGTTAACTCAACAAAACAAACATGTCAGGAAGCATGCACCCTGCTCAGAAAATGACATATATTAAAAAACAAACTGACAGTGAAATGTGATATCTTCATAAATTAAAAAGGAATAAGGATCATTATCTTCATATATTATCTGGGAAACTATGGCCTATTGAATAGAACTCATAATGTCCTCCAATTACCATGATTAATTTAATAAACACATTAGTCAGAATGGTATGCAATTTATTTTAATCACTACACTTTCTAGCAAAGGCATCTGTTACGCTTGTTGTTTGTTATATTGCCTTGCTTTATTTTACAATAAAAATCATTGCTCTAGACTAACCCTACTGAGCTGCAGGAAGGATGAAAAAAGTCTAGATGGTGGCTATGGCCTTGTGATTGAAATTCTGCTTCGCTTAAAAAGGTGAGGTTTTGATAGTGCAGCCACATCTGCCATCTTGATTATTTGACCCCTCTCCTGCCCATGGACACACCTGGTGTTACACATTAAAAAAAGGCTTTTGCCCTTAAATATCCTCTTAAGTATCCATCACTTGGATGCCTATATGTGTCATGGATAAGGAAATAAAACAATAATTTGGAACCATAGGTAAACAAGGAATAAGGCAACCCCAAACATTTGCTGACATGAATATAAGAGTCAATTCACATTTTATGGCTATCAACTCTAAAAAAAAACAATGATCAGTCACATCCAAATTACATAAAATATTTTTACATTGTTGAGCAATTACAAAACATTTATGAAACATTTCATCAACGATTTGTAAATTTTGGCTTTATTTTACAGAGTCAAAACAGTAAGAAAAACACTTAAATATTGTAAGAGAACACCATTCAAGAGCAATCCAAAACAGGTATCTGTCATTAACACAGCAGTTTTAAATATGAGGTATATTTTAGTAATTATTAAACTTCCAGAGTTTAACTTCACAGTCTACCTGAGTGACATTTTAAATTTATTGTGAAAATTATGGTGTTAATATAAGGTTTTTAAATTCAAGTGAAGCAAGGTGCAACTCTAAACGTCTCACAATTAATCGATGATGAAACATAAATTATTTCAGCATATATTCTGACTTGTTAATTATGATTTATTGTAAGGATACTGTATTGTAATTCTGCAGAAATCAACCACATTGTTATCCCTGACAGCATTTGGGAAGTTTAGAGGAGAATGCAAAACCTGTTTAGATAAGCAGTACTTCTTTGGATGAGTAGATGCCCAAGCAGAGACAAACAGAGGCAATAATGCTTGAAAAACAGGGACGCTGGCATTAAGACATTGTATCATTCTCCAATTATCAATGAATTTTAGGCTAAAGATCTAAATCTTTAGATCTACTGATAACAAAAGTACTGTTTCTTTCTAAGATCAGAATCAAGGTTTCCCATTTAGAAGACTTTAAAAAGTGCAGGGTTCCCTATTCACTTACAGGTGGTCAGCAACTTTGAGTGATGTTGTAGATAAAAGATTTTCCAAGCTTTAGCTATCTTGTAAGATTCTGGACATTAGAATACTATTTTTCATTTAAATTTGGGGATGAGTTAGTACCATCTAGGAGGGCTGCAGGGCTTAGGGTTCTCATGGGCACTGTATTATACAGTACTGGCCAAAATTGTGGAAATCTTTTGAAAAAAGTGTAGAGTAGAAATGCCACCTTTGGTTAAGTTTCTGCCAATTTTTCTTCTAATTTCTTTATAACTGTAGTCTTGTTCACTTAATAATAGTATTTTATATCGCTTTCTGGGCAACCAGTCAACTCTTTGTACCATTACTTTAATTTTATTACATTTTACAAGCTCACTAAATGAAAGAAAAAAAAACTCAACCAATTTGATAGCGATCACATAACACACTGACAAATGTCCTCCTCTCAGCTTCAATACATGACATCAATAACTGAATCCTACTGTGATCTGATTGGCTCATTGCCAAAACAAGATGACACCTGATTGGCTCTCTAAACACTCATGCTCATTGGCTACAATCAGAGGAAGGCAAGCTACCTGATATCAACCTAAGCAAGTTGTGCTTCCTTTTTTCTGGTTATTTGGCTATAACTTTTTATAGAATACAGTACAGATAATTGAATAAACTATGTTGCATTACATTGATTAAATTGATATATAATTTTATGGTCCTACTCCCCCCAAAAGTGGTGTTATTAGCCATTGAATCTCAAAAATACACTTTTCCCAAAAGTTTTCCACAATTTTGGCCACTGCTGTACAGATAGTCCTCGACGTACAGCCATTTGTTTATCCCAAAGCTGCTTTTTTCAAAAGGCAACTGGACTCTGTTTTTCCTTGAAGATGTTTCACTTCTCATCCAGGAAGCTTCTTCAGTTCAAACTTCAATTCAGTTAGAAGAGAAACATCTTCAAGGAAAAACAGTCCAGTTGCCTTTTGAAAAAAGCACCTTTGGGACAACCATGACCTTGGATGACCGAGAATCTCCATAGACAATTCTGGCCACTACTGTAAACCTCTTAACTCAGACACGTCAAACACACGGCCCGGGGGCCGGATGCGGCCTGCGAAGTGGTTTCATGTGGCCAGCGAAGCCATCCTGGAAACAGTGAGGGAACGGCCCCCGCTGCCTTGGCCCTGGCCCAGGCCGGCTGGGAGCCAATGTACAATTTTGTGGTGGCCATCTATACTGAAACATATTCAGTCTTAGCTCCACAAGGCCATCTGGAAACGGCTTGGTGCCGCAGGTGCCCGAGGGTCAGGCTGGGCATCTGACCTCTGCTGCCCAGGGCTCCGGGCAGCCCACGCCACCATCCAGTCCCCCCGCATGGCCTGAGAGGAACAGTGAGGCTCCTCCAGTGGACCATGCCTTGGCACATGCCCTGGTCCTACCCCCTTCTGCCAGAGACCCTCAGATCTGTCCCACTCCTGCCCAGGCACCACTCTGTCCATGCCCACCTAGTAGACTGCACTCACCCTGGCCACACACCCCCGCCCCCCCGAGGGCAACTGCAATGCTGATGCGGCCCTCAATGAAATTGAGTTTGACACCCCTGTCTTAACTAGACAAAAAAATTAAAATTGCTAGAAATGTCTAGAAGACCTTCTAATGCTAGGTGTAGGAATTCATGGCCATTAAAAAGACTCTTCTCTCTTTGATGTATGCATTTCTTTTCCTTCTAAATACAAAAGTTGGTATATTTCCTTCTAAATACAAAAGTTGGCATACGTAACATTTTTGTGTATATTTTTATTGAATAGGATGCATATATAGTACATTATAGTTCTCCACACTTGAGAAAATATTCCTCTTGCCCTCCAGTCTGCTGACAGGACAACAGAGATAAGGAGAAGGCAGAGCAATGGACTGTAGAAATACAGTCTGTTCAGTGATAAATAATCCAGAAAATGATGTTCATTGCTCTGCCTTCCACTTAACTTAATAGCCAGATAAGATGCCTTTACATCAAGGTACTTTCTATTGAGAAAATGTCATATTTGGTATTCGGGGTTCAGAATATCTTTTGAAGAATTTGTTCTTTAGGATATATTTGTATCTTATAAACGTGGAGATCTTTGAGGAAGATTATACATCATGTCAGGGTATGGAGCTAGCTGAGAACAAGGTCGTTAAAGAAAATGAGCCACTGTGACCCATTTTTTTAGAAATCCATTCAGTTATCAGCTGCGTTGAAAAAAAAACCTTTGCAGTAATTTTACACATTATATTCATTTCAACAAAAGCATAGACAAAGTGTCTATGGGGGGTCCTCTGTGAACAAATGCAATTGGTGGTGGAATTTCCATCGCTAAATGATATATACAGCAGTAAAATGTAATGTCATATATGATGCTGCTGCTTAGCAATGGGCAATTCTGGTATTCTTGGTTGACATCGTTCAGCAAATTACCGTGAGTTGTTAAGTGAGGATCTGATCACCATTTGTGACCTCCTGTCGCTTCTCCGTTGACTTTGCTTGTCAGAAGCCAGCAAAGAAGCCTGCAAATGGCTGGCTGCGGGATGCTTTGATGGATAGAGTGTAAGTACCACTCGCTCAGCGCCGTTGCAAGTTTGAATGGTCACTGAATGAGTGATTGTTAAGCAAAGACCACTTTTAGTTGTGAGGAAAATTCTCTATATTTTCTCTACTTCCTCAGATTTATATAAAAAACAGAGTCAATGCAATTACAGACTGCCACATGGTTCTCATTTCTTTTTCCAAACCATATAGGAATTTCAGCTTTAAGATGTACTCATAATAACTAGACTATTATTTAGCTTTGCAAAACGTTTTTTAATTCAATGTCTCACTTAATAACTGAAGTTCTTCATTTAATGCATGTTAGTGATTGGTGGCTACTATTTTCTTGTCTCTGTGTGTTGTGGGGTGGGGATATCCTGCTTGAATACTGAAGCTAGTAAGCAAGGAGACTTTGGGCATACTACAATTGGGAAATTAACATTTCCCAATTCTTTCTAGCCTCACCTTCCATACCGACTCCATTGCTCAAATGGTATAACTGAAAATAAGCAATACAACTATAATCCCAAGTGATTTAATCTCTATTATTCTCATTACATGAGGGAATTAATTAATTAATTAATTAATTAATTAATTAATTAGTTCGTTCGTTCGTTCGTTCGTTCATTCGTTCATTCATCACATTTCTATAGCTCTTGTCGTACCTAAAAGACTCTTATTAAGAGATGCCCTGAAACATCCTACTGATCAGCAAATTAGTGACCAAAACTGTTTTATTACCTAATTTTAACCTTAAAACCAAATGAGGCTTAAGGCCTTCTTGTACAATTGAGCGATACTGCTCATCTCCCATCCCTCAGACAGAAGCAAAATCATTTTAATGCGCAATTTGCCCCATCTGCAGATCCATTCCCTGCCTCTATTTTGCATATTCTGAGTCACCACCAAATGGTGCTGTTTTGGTTGTGTGAGGTAACCAGCTGGTCCCTTCCTTGGCTTTCCTGCCCTCCATCTTAAACACATCACTAACTGGTGGGAAAAGCATCCATTGATCATGGCCCTGTTTCAGGAACAGGAAGGATGACTGCAGGATTCTTTCTATCTTCTCTAGCTTCTTCCTGGGATTTTCCTCCAACTCTCCATTGTACTCTAGCTGAAGCTGAATAAAGTAACAAACCAAAAAGTCATGTAGGGAGCTGAGCTGCAAGCAGTACTTAGTAGACTAAGGATTTCTCTCCCCTTCTTTTCCTTATACAGTAGTGGCCAAAATTGTGGAAACCTTTTGGGAAAAGTGTACAGTAGAAATGCCACCTTTGGTTAAGTTTCCACCAGTTTTTCTTCTAATTTCTTTATAACTGTAGCCTTGTTCACTTAATAATACTATTTTACATCACTTTCTGGGCAATCAGTCAACTCTTTGCACTTTAATTTAATTATTAATTAAAAATTAATAATAAAAAATAATTAATTTTAATACTTTAATTTTATTATGTTTTACAAGCTCACTACATGAAAGAACACAAAAAACCCCCAACCAACTTGATAGTGATCACATAACACACTGACAGCTTCAATACATGACATCAATAACTGAATCCTACTATCATCTGACTGGCTCATTGCCAAAACAAGATGACACCTGATTGGCTCTCTAAACACTCATGCTCATTGGCTACAATCAGAGGAAGGCAAGCTACCTGATATCAACCTAAGCAAGTTGTGCTTCCTTTTTCTGGTTATTTGGCTATACATTTTCGTAGAATACAGTATAAATAATTGAACAAACTATGTTGCATTACATTTTTGATTAAATTATCTTTCCATTGATATATAATTTTATGATATTACTCCAAACAAAGTGGTGTTATTAGCCATCAAATTTCAATAATACACTTTTCCCAAAAGGTTTCCACCATTTTGGCCATTACTGTACAGATAATCCTCGACGTACAACCATTTGTTTATCCCAAAGCTGCTTTTTTCAAAAGGCAACTGGACTCTGTTTTTCCTTGAAGATGTTTCGCTTCTCATCCAGGAAGCTTCTTCAGTTCTAACTTCAATTCAGTTAGAAGAGAAACGTCTTCAAGGAAAAACAAAGTCCAGTTGCCTTTTGAAAAAAAGCACCTTTGGGACAACCATGATCTGAATGACCGAGAATCTCCATAGACATTTAACTATTCGGTTAGGGAGTGTTCAAAGTTACAGCGGCATTGAAAAAAGTGAGTTATGACTGATTCTCATACAGGATTCTCATGGTCACGTGATCAGAATTTGGATGCTTGGCAACCAGCATGTATTTACAAAGATTGCAGTGTCCTGGGTCATGTGATCACCATTTGCCAGCTTCCCAGCCAGCTTCTGACAAGCAAAGTCAATGGGAGAAGCTGGATTCTTATAACAACAATGATCCACTTAACCAACTTCAGTGACTCGCTTAACAACCATGAAAAAAAGGTCATAAAATCTATTCCCTTAATAGCCACCTTGCTTATCAATGGAAATTCGGGTCTCAGTCGTGGTTATAAAGTTGCAGACTACCTGTATAGGCAATAAATGTGCAAAGGATCTTCCATATTCTGTTGAGAAGCAATTGGAAAATACTATTTCACTCATTCAGTCTTGTGAAAAGAGTTGAAGCAAATTCAATATTGCCAGTCAAGCAGCCTAGTGCTATTGCAAACTTCTGATTGGCCAGAATTTTAATTTACTGGCTTCCGGTCACTTCCAATATTCTGTGGAGAATGTAAAATAATGACAACCTCATTTCCCGTGTTGTGAGCTACGGGCGGATGTATCAAACTCTTTGTAGCCATCTGGAATTTGGCAGCTCAGATTGGACAGTCCTACAATTGTAACCTTGAGTACCCAAAATGGGAGAGGTGAGTGGAGAAAAATTAATTGGAAGCTACAGAACATCTCCTGAGGTAGTGGAGGAGGGATAGAGGCAGTGGTGGGATTCAGCCAGTTCGTACCAGTTCGGCAGAACCGGGAGCTAATTTTTTGTTGCCCAGGCCCAGAACAGACTGCCAGAAGCGGCATCCACACAGAGAACCAATTGTTCACATATATGAATCCCACCACTGGATAGAGGGGTTGGCGAGTAATAGTCTGGTAAATTGGTGCTTTGAAAGAGGTTGTGTGCCCTGCGACTACCATTTGGAGAATGGGAACGTCCCTCAGCAGCCATTTTGGAATAGTGCCCATAAGAAATGCACAACATTCTCAATATGCCATTTAGCCCTTGTAGAAGAGTGAATGCAGTATTGTGCATTTAAAGAAAGGAACACTGATGGTAGATGCAGATCTTACAAGCCAGATCTTTCTGGAAGTTAATGAACCTGACTTGATTGAATTTTCAACTGCAGCATTAGCTCTGAATTACTGAAATGTTTACTGTGTGGGGGCACCCGGATATAATTCAAAGCACACATTTTGTTCCACGTTTTAAAGCTGATTTAGAGTTGGTACATGGGATAATATGCTACACTCAGCGACATTCTGCAATAATCTCTTTACAACTGTAACACTAAAAGCAGCTTTTATTATTTCTGTCACTAGAAGCATTGTTTCTAGTCCTTCACATGCCAGCGGGAAATCATTCACATTATATCTTGGCTTGCTTGTTTTTGGTTTTTTACAAATATCTTTAGCTATTCACTCTGTGCATCCTGGTTAAACAATCTAGGAGCAGAGATAGTTGAGTCGATTATTTACAAGAATTTGCATATTTCATTGAGGAGCAAGCCATATTCTGAAAAACCTCTAGTCCTCCTGTAACAATCCTTGATCTTTTCATTCTGGTTCTTCTCATTCTGAGCTCTTTCTCAGTCTCTAAGCCATTATTCTTCTCCTTACAGCTTTGTGTTCCGCCCTTCTTCGGCTCTGCTTTCATGTTCTTCATTCCAGTCTGACTTGCTCTGACTCCAGAGCAGACCAAACTAACAAAAAATAATAATGAAAAACTACCTATATTCATAGGCTTTATATCTACTACCCCAATCGTATTTTTACAGTGTGAGCTTTAAATATTTTGTTTGTGCATCTAAAATGGCAGCATAGTCTGTTTTCACTGATTCACTGAGAATAATGAAACATAATACTGAATAACTATAAACATTCCTTTCCCCCCAGTTAATCAATATGCCACTTTACAGAATTTCTGGCTAAGTTTTCTTTAGATATTGCACAAACCTAATTACAAGAATATATGTACGTAGTTAAATTTACTGGAAAAGTAATAAACTGTAACGTTTACAGTTCATCATTTTCACTACACTTTAATTTGTATATATTTTATAACACACTGGATCCCTAAGATCAGAAACTCAAATAGCTGATTATGGGATAATCCTCTCGTTGTTAGAACTCTCCTACCTTCTGGTACTAATTTTTCAGTTAAAATAATTGTAGATTAATAAAAAGAGTATATCAGTATCCTGATGTGATCAGTTATTAAGATTATGCACTAATTAGAAGTTTTTAATGTACAACAAAGCAGACTCCTAAACAAATGTTAATAGATTGGTCTAGTCTAGAAAATGCTAGTATCGATTTAAAAGTTAATCGTTAGAAAGCTAGTACCTGTATAGTTTTACCCAACTCTGAAGATGTTTGAACGCTTTAAAAATAAAATATGCATATAGGAATGCGTTTGGAAGCCCTACCTGGTGGTCCAGGTTCCCCAGGTGGCCCAGGTAATCCATCTTTTCCTGGAAGACCTGGCTTCCCATGAGTTTGGGAAGCTAGCATAGCAGCGGGCAACTTCAGCTGAGACACAAACTGAGTCATCCTCTCTTCATTTATTAAAAAAGCAACAAGAATAATAAAATAGCATTAAATGTCTTTTCAACACTTGGAAAAATATATCTACTGTACTATATGTTATAACTGCAGTATTACGGTTTATATTTTTTTCAAATTATACAGTGAGTGGTCATCTAACTTGATCATTTCTCTTCTTTTCACTTAACCCTTTCTTCCTGACCTGTTTTCTGATTTTTCCCAAGCTGTACATTTGAGCTTGGCAATATGTTACCTTTTTAATGTGTTTAATTGTCATGGGTAAAGGGCCAAGGAGAGAAGCTTTGTTATTGATAATTTTTAGCCTTTTAAGTGGGCTGTTGCTGGGTAATGAGGGAGGGTCCTTGGTCTGAAACTACATTCTAGAAGCATTAAAGGAAATAGATAAAACTATGTAATTCCAAGGGAGTCTTGTGCACTTCTCCCATATCCCCATTCAGCTTTCCCTTTCTGCCTCATCACTCATTTGATCTCCAAGCTTTTGTGCTTTAACAAAATAATGGGAGAACTTGGCTGTGATATGAGAGGTGCACACGGTCTCTCTCTCTCTCTCTCTCTCTCTGCAATTAGCAGGGGTAGGCAACCTTGGCTCTTTTATGACTCGTGGACTTCAACTCCCAGAATTCCTGGCTCAGGAATTCTGGGAGTTGAAGTTCACGAGTCATAAAAGAGCCAAGGTTGCCTACCCCTGGCCTATCCTAAACTGAAACCTATTCTTGTGTCAGGTATAGATGGAAAAAACTGGGCTCTGTTACCTTTGGAGATCTTTGGTATGTCAGAATCGTATGTTCAATAGACATGATTCCATTTTTATGACACCATAGTAATCATAACATTTGATACAAAATGTTCCATGGAAGATATGTCTGTTAAATAGCATGAACTCTTTTTAGAAAACTGTCACATCTCTTTGGATATTATTTAATTCAAAGAATTATTTAGTGAGTGTGAGTGCCTAAGAGTAGGATTTTTTTTTTGTTTCATTTTTTTCATTCTGAGAAAAGTTACCGGTCGCACAAGTTAGTTAGTCCCTAGCTATTGATATTGACTGAAGAGCAGACCAGTATCAAAGACTTGATGAGGAAGCTGACAATATATGCTATTTTCCCTCCATCTTATTACAGTGTTTGTGTAGCTCAGAAACTGACACTGAATATCACCTCTATCTCTATGCAGTTCAAACTGCCTCTGGTTTGCATAATTTCACTTTGGAAGAGGAAAGAGAGGAAAGTCATGTGGATCTTCTTTTATTTGATTTTACTGCTTCATTTGACCTTTAGAGTTTTGCATATCAAGAATATACTAACTGATCAGAGTTGCACAATATTTCGCAAACCAAGATTAAAACAGACCCCCAAGAATTTAAAGATCTCCTTTTTTACTGTTTGTCCAGCACTGCAAGAAAAAAAAAGTTCAATTAACTTCTCCATTTAAGTTCACACCTACTGCTTCAGTGACTCCATCCAGCCACCTCATTCTCTGTCGCCCCCTTCTTCTATTGCCCTCAATCTTTCTCCAGTGAGTCCTTCCTTCTCATTAGGTGGCCAAAGTATTTGAGTTTCATCTCCCTAGATACAATTCATCATATTTTGGAGGATGTAGGATGGATATATAAAGGTGCTGTAGGTTTCATTGCTATCTGCCCTCTAACAGGTCTTCTCTCTAACAAGTTAGTATCCTTTGTGATTTCAGTACACATTCAACAAGCAGATTGTTAGTTAAAGGTATTTTGAATGTCAAACCATTATTTGTGATTGCAATATGTGACTTGGAAGGAACCTGCCTGCCTTAAGCATTTTAAATGTATTTGTATAAATAACTGAAGCTCAGTGAAACTGTTCCAAATGTTACATATCCAATAGATCTATAATTCACAATTGGAAGCGAGTATTTAAAACAGAGATGTGAAATATGTATTATATTTTCTCATGCGCTATTTCCTTACCTTCAAAAACTCTAAGAACCTCCTGTCTGACATATTTTTTCATTTCCTCAAATGAAATTGAATCAGCCTGAAGAAATAAAAAAATAAAAGAGATTAAGCATAGATGTCTTGGGCCACAAAAATCATCAAAACAAATAAACTTGTCTTCATGTTTCTATTAAGAGCTCCACAACAATAAAAGTTATAAATAGGATTCATGTAATGAAAATCTGCTAGTATCACCATCACCATAACCATAACTACCACTGCCACCATAGAAGCAATACTAATGCTTAGAAAGACTTGTTTCTCAATTATTCTTACGGAGTTTTATTTTGAATTTTCAAGAAAAAAGATGGCCAACTCCAATCAATAGCATGCATGCAGACCCGAAGGCCCAGAAGTCCTTCCAACTGCAATTTCCGAATATAAAAATTGGATTTACTACCCTTCTGATGTAGAAAACACATAAAAGCTGTTGTTTAATCTTTAAAATAGGCTTAGAATAGAAACTCATTTCATTATCTTTGCTCATGACATGTCTTTCCCATTAAATAATGCCATTTTGCCCACTACAGCTTTACCCTCTCCAAAAATGTTAGGTGCAGCACATAGTCCAATGGTGGCGAACCTATGGCACGGGTGCCAGAGGTGGCACTCGGAGCCCTCTCTGTGGGCACATGTGCCGTTGCCCCAGCCTTGCCTCCCCCCGTGACCCCCTCCTCTCCAGCAGCCCCCCTGAAGGAAAGTCACCCCTGAGCGTGGCCCACCCAGAGCAGCGCAGCCAAGGACATGGCAGCCAGGCAGCATAGACAAGGCTCTGCCCTCACACCCCATTATGCAGTTGATGCAGAGGGCGTGGCTGCCATAGCGCTGCTGGGCTGCCTGGGTGATCTGCGGCGGGCCCTGGAGACGGTGAGTGGCCCTGCAGGCAGGGGCAGGGCAGGGGGTGGAGTGGGGGCAGGGCCAGTTTTGGGGCACTCGGTCTCTAAAAGGTTCGCCATCACTGACGTAGCCCATGGAAGTTGTCTGCTTTCTGCCCTTCAACCTACTGGTATTCCTGGAGTTCCTGGGACACCTGGAGAGCCCTTTGCTCCTGGAGGTCCTAGATTGCCTTTTTGCCCTGCAGATCCAGTAGGTCCTAGGGGCCCTTGGTCTCCTGGTAAGCCTGGCTTTCCTCTTTCACCTTGTGGGCCCCTGTCTCCAGGTATACCTTGATCACCCTATTGAAACAAACAAACAAACAAACAAACAAACAAAAGAATGCTGTATCAAATGCTTTGCTTGAGCTTTCATTATCTTAAATCTCTTGAAAATGAAAACATTAAAGACAATCAGAGTGGCACAATCCTTTGTATTTCCAGCCAAAAACATGCCTTAGAGCTCACACCTTCCTGCCTGTTTTTAAACACATTGTTTTGCTTAGGATTGCACAGCACCTGCAGTGGTCAGCCACACTATTTTGGGGAAAAGAAGTAGCTGCTTTTGGAGTAACCAGTGGGTGCTATGTGGGCATCCCTGCATATTTTAAAGCATATTTTTTGCCTTAAAGTTCAAAGCAATTTACAATCCTACTGAATAATAGTTCTTTACACTACAGAATAACATGTGAAAGAACCACACAGGGAAGATTAAGAAAACTGGAATCCATTAGCAAAACAATCAGAAAATCCCATAAAGTTCTACTTTCTTATCAGCTGTAAGGTTTTAGCACTGCAAAAGAAAGAAAATATAAGAACGTAAAGGGCTGAAGTACATGATGCAAAGAAAGGAAGATCCATAGGTATTCCTATTCTTCTAATTACAGATTTTTTTTTAATACAGCAATACTTAAAACAGATCCTTCTTACTTAGTTATCTTCTGAATTTTGGATAAAATAGGATGGGGGATACAGCAAAAAAACAACAACCCTGCTTTCCTCTTTTACTCAAAGAAGTTTATCTTAACAATGCACCTAATGTCTTTATCATAAGGACTGTAAAGAAAGTGTTGTCTACAACCCAGAATAAAATAAGTCCTCGGTATAATATTAATTATATAAAGTGATCCATTACTGAAACTTTAATTATGAAGGTGACATATACAACTTAGATTTGACATATATATATGAATCTACTCTTTGCTTCACTTCTTCAACTGGTAAACAATGGATAACTATATAAATCAGCTTTCTCCAAGCTCATGTCCTCCAAATATACTAGAATTACAAATCTCAAAAATATCCTGTAAACCAGGATATTCTTGCTGCAAATTTTGAGAGCTGAATCCCCAATCCATCTGGTATTACTGCCTCCTTATCTGAGTGTCGGCTGTTGGGGAGAATGCAGTCTAGTCTTTTTGTTTCCTTCCTAGCTTTTTTAATTGCCTCTTTTGAATGGTGTGTAAACAGTAAGCAGAAATGAACAGGATGAGACTTAATAGGAACAAATGTGGGAGCAAATATACGATGGGAAAGATCTGGCTTGACAGTAATGTGAAAAGGATAGATCACCAGTTGTATTGCAACTTCTAAAAATCTAATATTATTTGGGGATGCATTAATAGGAGTTTATGGTTCAAAGCATGGGAAGTAATTGTCCCACTCTAAGTCAGACCCCACTTAGAATACAGCGTCCAGTTCAGGTCACTTTGATCACAAACTTGGAGTAAATTCATTAAGACAGTGGTTCTCAACCTTTTTAATGCCGTGACCCCCAACCGGTTGTAAGTCGAGGACTAAACTGGTCGTAAGTCAAGGACTAAATCGGTCGTAAGTCAAGGACTAAGCCGGTCGTAAGTTGAGGACTACCCGACCGGTCGTAAGTCGAGGACTTTCCCTGCCCGGGAGCGCCGCGCATGCGTGGTTCCGCCCCCTGCGCCGGCCGAGGCGTAGCTGGCAAGTGGCAGAGGCAGAGCAGGCCGACCACCAGCTGGCCCAGCCCAAGGGAGGTAAGGCACCCGCCGGAAAAGGGGAAAAAATGTCGTACAAAAAAAATGGACAAAAAAAATGGCGGACAGCCTTGCTTGGCGACCCCCATGAAATGGTCGATCGACCCCAAATGGGGTCCCGACCCACAGGTTGAGAACCACTGCATTAAGACTTCTAAATAACCTGCCGTTTTAATCTGTTTGATTTCCACTGTATTAATATTTATCACAAGTTATAATGCTTCAGTTTATATGCATTTGTACCTTACCAGTGTGCATGTAAATGACAAATAATAAGCTGGATAAATATGACGATTGGCAAAGTAACTTACACGTTCTCCTTTGGGGCCTCTATCACCAGGTTTACCCATTAAACCCTACAAAAAAAGTAAAAGTATTGCTAAAATATATATTATTGCTGACAAAAGCGCAATTATAGTATGCATACATAAATAGTTTTCTTACCTGAGGACCAGGCAATCCATCTTTCCCACTTAAGCCCTAAGGAAAAAAAATAATGATCTTCATATTACCAAATGTTTGACTTTTGCTATCTGCTATCTGTATCTTATGACAGAACAGAACACAAGCATAAAGCTCTCAGGAAAATAAATGCAAAATCTCAACTGACAAGGTGATTAGAGACTTTTGGCAGTTGCCCCAAGTCTTACTCATTCAGGTTCCAAAGGACTCAAGGCATTCTTCAACTACATAACCACAAAGTGGTTCTAGCTGGCTGTAGCATTTAATGTGTGCAAATTATCAGTAAACCCAACTTCTAAAATAATATAATAAAATTACTCATTACTCTGTAGCAGTGATGGAGAACCTTTTAGAGACCGAGTGCCCAAAAACTGGCCCCACCCCTGCTCCACCCCCTGCCCTGCCCCGTCCCCCCTGCCCTGCCCCGCCTGCCTGCAGGGCCACTCACCGCCTCCAGGGCCCGCCGCAGATCGCCCAGGCAGCCCAGCAGTGCTATGGCGGTCACGCCCTCTGCCCACGCCCTGCAGCATCAACTGTGCACGATTGGGTGTGAGGGCAGAGTCTTGTCTATGCTGCCTGGCTGCCATGTCCTTGGCTGCGCTGCTCCGTGTGGGCCACGCTCAGGGGCGACTCTCCTTCAGGGGGGCTGCTGGAGAGGAGGGGGTCATGGGGGAGGCGAGGCTGGGGCACAGAGAGGGCTCCGAGTGCCCACAGAGAGGGCTCCGAGTGCCACCTCTGGCTCCCATGCCATAGGTTCGCCACCACTGCTCTATAGCTAGGTAGAGTATGCACTTTTATTATTGGAAGGTCAGTTTCCTTTATAGATACATTTAATTGCTAAGGGGGAGGGTAAAGATAGTTTTATTGCTTTTCGCTAATTGTATGGAAACTCAATGGAAAAACTCAATGGAAAAACACAGCATTCTTATCTACTGCTTTGCCACCAGATTTTAGCTGTTTCATTTTGGGGCCCTGCAAAGGAGGGGGAAACAATAATTTTAATTGAGTAGTTTTGCAGGGACCTAATAATTATAATTAATTAATCAAATTATGGTATAAACTGGCTATAGTAGTCCCAGTGGTTATCGGCACACTGGATGCCATACCAACAAATCTTGGATGGCACTAAAGGGGCATTAACAAAATCCCCATCAGTCAATTGCAAAAGGCCATCTTGTTTGGATCCGCACCTATATTATGCTGATACATTACGACATCCTAGGTTCTTGGGAAGAACTTGATGTGTATGAAGGCCAGCACCAGCTAAAGAGCTGGCAACTGTGACTTCACATTGTTGTGACCAGATAATAATAATACCCATCCAATAATTGGCCATTACTTAATTGGTTGGATGAAGAAAAAACATTAGACGAATCCCTCTCTTGGGCCATATCAGAATCCCTTTTGAATTACTCACTGGTATTCCTGGTGGCCCTTCTGGCCCTGGAAAGCCAACCTCTCCAACAGGGCCTCTTTCACCCTAAAGGAAAAATAAAGAGTCTTTTATATTAATTGAAAGCAATCAGAATACTAATACTATTATGGGAGTGCTGAAACCTAAGTGCTCTTACAGGTTCTCCAGGGATTCCTGATGGCCCCGGAGCGCCATGTTTTCCCTGTGAAAATGAGACATAGAAAACAACATTTTAAATTATTTAGTCTGCTCTAAAATTACAGCTGTTTTAATGTGCATTAGATGACACTATATTACATTTATATTGTCTTAGCAATGAATTCTTCCTTAATTATAAAAGCTTTTGGTTCCATTCTTACATATACTAACTATACTAATTTAGGCTATTCACCCTAAATTCAGTGACACTTACTTTTGAACAGAAAATCATCTTTTTCTAAAAAAATTATTAGAAATATCTTGAGATTGTTAAATCCTCTTAGGATACAAACAGCTTTTCAGATGGCATAAATTAAGTGAAGCTTTAATTATAAAAATATATCATAAAAAGAAGAGTCTTGGCTTAGGGGCTGCTTGTGTTAGTCCTTCAACTCCAATATCCCAAGAAAAAAAACAAATCTGGCAGCAAAATTTCCACATTTCTATTTTCTATTCCCCCACTTTAAATCAAAGTGAGAATGGTAGCAGCAAGTCCCTAGAAGGTGTACATGTGTACAAGCTGGGTGAAAATGTGTAAAGACTTTTGTATCATTCTTTCCAATGATAACATCTCATCAACTCAGTCTCTCAACAAACCAGGAGGCTGATTTGTAGTCCAGCCCATCTGAAAGTTCCTATTGCAGTAATACCGTGTTTCCCTGAAAATAAGACAGGATCTTAGTTTATTTTATTATTATTTTTGCCTCCAAAAGAGACACCAGCTCTTATTTTCGGGGGATGTCTTTTATACCCACCTCCAGCACTGCCGAGCTGATCCACTTCTTCTGCACGAAAGAGCAGCTTCATTCTGCAACTACATTCTGGTCTGAATTTTGCAGTCAGGCTTTTCTGGAAGGCCTCTGGAGCCGAGAACCAAGCTATGGATTCAATCCATAGCTCAGTTCTTGGCTACAGAGGCCTTCCAGAAAGGCCTGTGACTGCAAAATGCAAGCCTGGCTGCAGAAGAGCCCACAGTAGAAGTGGGCCAATGAGGAGAGACCTGGCTGCAAGGTAAGTGGGTGCAGGGCACGTAGGGCAGCTCCACACCCCCACTCCTGCCCTACCTTGATTTTAGGTTTGTGCCTTGCCCCAAAAGTAGGGCTTATTTTTGGGGTAGGGCTCATTAGGCCTACCCCCCAAAATCAAGCTAGGGCTTATTTTCAGGGTAGGCCTTACTTTGGGGGCGACAAGGTGCTATGAAATGGATTACAGATAGAACAAGGAAAAAGAGAGAAGATCAGGTATTCATTCATTTGTTTGTTTGTTCGTTCGTTCATTTATGCAATTCTTCCAGGACAAATTTGTTAATTCTAAATATAGGTGTAGACTTGTTTTTTCACTGTCTATTTGTTTTAATTTTTAGCATAAAACAAATAAGGAACAATTCTCTTTAAAATACTGATTTGCTAATCACAGAAAATTCCCTCCAAAGAATGCTCAACACTTTCTAAATATGAATGGAGATAATTTGTAAGAAGAAAAAGTTAAGCTTAGTTATCAACAGTGCAAATAGTGAGTATAGCCTACTTCCAGATTCTTTTGAAGCTTCATAGTGAGAAAACAAGTAACATAGGATGTATTTTATAGTAAAAAATGAGCTTAAAGAAAAGATTGGTGATTAGTATGGCAATTTTGAATCTGAATATTCAGCAGAGTATTTGGCTACTATTTCCCACAGTTTGTATACATTATTATGTGTCTAGCAGTCTGTAGCCTTATCCCAGCTATTGTGCTTACTATTCACTTCCACAAAATGGAAACATCATTTCTAAGACCATACTTACAGGTATTCCTGGAACTCCTGGAGAACCCAAAGATCCCTGGTCACCCTAAAAAAGACATACTACATTGCAGTATTTCCAAAGTATATCTCTTGAGAAAATCCAATGCTTATTAAGAAGGCTTGATGAATTCACTCAGCATTTGAGGAAACAATCCTTTTCACACACTGTATGACCTTTTACACCTGGGAAGCACTATTTGAAACAGCCTTCATCCTATTAAAATCAAAAGGAACAACAACTACTTGGATTTTTCCTTTGCTTCTGTCTCCTGAAACAATCATAAGCAATCATAACATCCAGTTACTTCTGTTGAGTATGATTGATTCTTATCTCAATTCTTGTTTCTGGCACAAATTCTAGAGAACAGCTTAGAGAAGAAGGCAAATTCAATACATTACTCAGGACATGACAGTTTAATTTATCCAAAAGATCTTCAAGACAATGAACTTTTTACATGCGACAGTATGTCACAATTATTTTGCTATGTTCAACAGGAAAACAAAGAAATGAAGTTTTCTGAGTGGTGGACTATCAGCACTGGGGGACTGGAAAAACATGGTAGCTTATAGCCAGCGATAATGACTGTGATTGTGATAACAATAACAACATGAGAATAGTTAAAATGTTTTATCATACAGTTAATTCTAATCTCCTTTTTGGCATTTGTTAATCTCACTGCATGGATAGCACATTCTCTTTTCCTATATTTCTTATTTCTATTACAATTAAGGCAATCTCAATTTCCTGTCAAGTTGGTGTTTAGAGAACATAATAGAAGAGCCTCCTGAAATGAAGTTAGTTGAATGCAAATTCCTGGAATATATCTATTAAGAGTCCACTACAGTAGTAATAGAATGTCTACTGTCCTGGCCACTTCTGCCAAATGCACTATAAAAAGTATATAGTGTAGAGTATAAAATACTCTAATAAATCAATTATCTGATTTGTTTCTCACATTCATCTCATATAGTTGTAGGTTTGTAGCTGCAGGCAAAAAGACAACTTTTGTGAACAGGGATGTCCTTTATAGCACTTATCAGCTTTTCCTAATCTGATATACTGGTTTCTGAAAAGGATGCTCTGGAAGCACAAATATCCCTATGTATATTCCCTATATAGCCATTCTAAATCAAAGCTATTTAATAGCCCAGGGGTCCTCAAACTTGGCCTCTTTAAGACTTGTGGACTTCAACTCCCAGAATTCCCTAGCCAGTCATGCTGGCTGGGGAATTCTGGGAGTTGAAGTCCACAAGTCTTAAAGTGGCCAAGTTTGAGGACCCCTGTAATAGCCAGTAGAAAACAATCTAACAAGTTGTTCAATAGCAGTGTGGAAAGATGATTGGGAAAGATTAGGAAAACAAGGTTTATGCAGGTTGAACCTGCATCCTGTAACAGATGGATAAACAATCCTATGCTTTGTCTTAGTCTGTTATACTGTATGACCTTAGCTATGGTGGTGTATAAAGCAAGGTTTATGGCTGGTGCTTTATAAATCCAGTTAATGTTTTTAATAAAACATGGTTTACTAAACCATGACTTAATGCTATGTGTAAAATCAAGTATAATCTTTTCTTCCCCCACTCTAAATTCTATCTGAATTTATAGTACATTCCATTTGGATTCATAGGCCATGGTCACAGCCTGGTGCAAAGCAGGTTGCCCAAAGGAAACAGCAGTTATTGTCCAAGAATCAGCAGCCAACATTTTTGTTATTGCATTGCAACTTTTTCTTTTACCTTCACCTATTCTGTGAAATTGCCCCAGCACAAACAGCCACATCCAGTGTGCTTGGTGCTATCATAAACCTAAGCCAATATCCATTTGCTTAAAATACTCAGTTTTCTTGCTGTTGTAAATTTTAATTTTTTTTGTTTTAAATGCAGATTCTACATCATTGTGGAAACATTTGCTATATGATTTAAATATGCAAAGGAGGTTTGGAAAAGAATTATTATTGTCAATAGGTAAATGCAATCAATTTTCCACATGTAATTTTGCTATTCAAACTCTACCTTTTCTCCTGGTAATCCTTCTAACCCTGGTAGTCCCATTGGGCCCGCTTCACCCTTGAAAAGAAACAAAAAGACAATTGTTTCTGATTTCAACACCCTAAGTAAATAAAGCCAGATGTATTTCATAAGCTGCTAAATACACTGCTTACTTGGAAATGACCATTTTTGCCCTGCTGAGCATTTTAATGACTTGAAACTAAAAAGTGTTTTCAGAATCAAGATTGTTAGGTCTGGCTATACAGTATTTAGATTACACAGGGGGATAACACTTGTGATTACATTCTCTTGCACAAATAAGGACTAATGGCCATTCTAGCTTCTTTTAAAAGGATCAGAGCCTAGCACTAAATTGGTTTCCATTATCACATCTGATAAGACTTAATTCCATAGTTCAACTATATATGCATAAAGCGGCTCCTTTTATGAGGCCAGACCCTCTCTTAGCTTCACAAGTAACCCAAATGGTCAATGTTGGCTTCTAATTTTGAAACTGGACAAAATGGCTTCCACAACTCTCCCTGGGTAGATCCATCTTGACATTCCAGGCCATTTGCTTTCTTTCCCCTGCTGAGACTAACTATCCAGAGGGAGGGAAGACGATAAATGGAAAATGAAAATGGAAACTGATAACCAAATACATCAGGGCACATTTTATAAATGAGGACTCATTTTACCCATTACATACCACTGCTCCAGTCTCCCCCTTTGGGCCCTGTAAGAAAATAGGATACAGTACATAATTTATTTATGAGACTGATACTCAATGAGACTGACCCAATGATTTTATGGCCTTTAATTAGAATCAAGAATCTTCCATTATTGAATGAAGTACCCCGTGAAATGTGATTATTTGCTTTTCTTAGGAACCATCATTCCACAAATGTTCTGAGTCTAAGAAAAAATGGTATTTGAAAAATAATCTGGGAAATGCCTTTAATTTCCATTTACTGTGATGCTTTAATTCCTCAATATTTGTAGTGAATTGCTTTACAAGAAATAGACCATTACAGCAGATTGTTTGTTTGTTTATCATGTTTCTTAATCACCCATCTCCCTCAAAGATAATTTATCATTTATCCACAAATAATAAATGAATTCATGTTGACTTCCCTTTATGAATAAAAGCCATGCATCCACCGGGGTTAGGGTTGGGCAAGAAATCCTGTACATGTATCTATTATTTTTAACAATAACACTTTAATGTAACTACCATATAAAACAAAATAGATCCTTGCATCTTTATAAAATAAAATGTTTTCTTTGGAAACAAACAATAACCAAATTTAAAACCCATTTTAAATGGAAAGAATGAGGTTAATTGGTTTAATATAAGTCTTGAAATCTGTTTTTTATTTTTGAGAGAACCACTCTTAATTCTCATTTCACTTTGAACCAATATTTGCTCTTTTTAGCAGCCACCGTAGAAATTTGGACAAACGGGTTCTTCCAATGGAGTCAAGATTTCAATCTTCTGATATAATTCTCTGTAATCATTTTGCACATTGATCTAAAATTCAGGGAAAGAATCTGACAGGAATCTTATTTTCAAAGAAATGCCAGAAAAGATACCTATGAATTACTCCTTCTATTAATGAGTCTGTTTAGCAATGAATAGGCTCCATCTCCAGGTATAATTTTATATATTGTAGCTACATATGAGAAATCATTCTTAAAATATAATTTTAGGGAAAGCTTAAAATACAATTCTTTATATGTTATTGTGCTCAATAAATTATTTTAAAGTTATTTTAAAATAGAAACATGTTTACATGTGCATCTTTCATTTAAAGCTTCTACAATTCAACTTTTGTAATTCATGATTTTAATGTATTGAAGAATATTATGCAAAATTGGATATATATTCGTATATAATAAATATCAAACTATAATAATACCATACTTACAGGGGGCCCAGGGGGACCAGCATAACTAGAACTTCCCTGCAAAGGGAAAAAAAATCCTTTAAATTATAGTTAGTTTAGTGCCATTGGTCTTACTTTTTAAAATTGATCTTTTGCGGATTAAGAGACTTCTATTTCATGCTATAGAATACTATATGTTTCTGATGTAAAAGATGTGGATAGTTATTAAAAGATTTGCACTGAGTTTTTTTTTTAAATGTAAATTATTAAAACTGATTGTGTCCCCAAGTTGCCGTTTTTAAATCAATAAAAACAAGGCATACATTCAACAAAGAAAAAAAAACCACACATTTTTCATGCTAGGCAATACCTGTAGTTTATATAAGCTGCTCATGCCATTACTTTCACTATATGACATACCCTGAAGAAAAAAAATAAAAAGAATATAGTAATGAGAAACCTTAAAACTCAGAATAACTCCTGATGCCTTCTAAGACATCAGCACTACATATCCTTTACCTGAGGCAACAATGTGAAAACAGAAATAATCCTAAACCAAAGAACAGGCTTGGGGAAATTCTGGATCTACAGGATCAACCTGTAAGGTCCCTCCTGTTCCTAGGCCACCTTCCTTGAATTGTCTGTTTTCTCCAGGACAGGATAAACCAGTGATGATGAACCTTTTAGAGACCGAGTGCTCCACTCCACCCCCTGCCCCGCCCCTGCCCCACCTCCACCCCGTCTGCTTGCAGGGCCACTCACCGCCTCCAGGGCCCGCCACAGATCGCCCAGGCAGCCCAGCAGCGCCATGGAGGCCATGCCCTCTGCCCACGCCCCACAGCATCAACTGTACGGGGTGGGGCGTGAGGGCAGAGACTTGTCTACACTGCTTGGCTGCCATGTCCTTGGCTGCGCTGCTCCGTGTGGGCCACGCTCGGGGGTGACTCTCCTCCAGGGGGGCTGCTGGTGAAGAGGGGGTCGTGGACTGAGGCGAGGCTGGTGCAACAGCACATGTGCCCATAGAGAGGGCTCTGAGTGCCGCCTCTGGCACGCGTGCCATAGGTTCGCCACCACTAGGATAAACTATGATAGGAGGCAGAATGACTCTGGCTTGCACTTAGATGACCTTCCACTTGACCATGCAGAAAGTAAAGTCTTGCAGCATCTCCCCACCCCCCACCCCACCCAAAGCCCTTTTTCTCTGCAGTAGCAGATTGGAAAATATAATCCAAACATTTTCAAGGACTATTATCACTGAATAATATTTCTCCATTTGTTGCTGCATAGAAAAACGGTCTCCATGAAGAATGAGGTGGGAGATCTTCCCTGCTTTGACTCCATGGACTATCTTTCTCCAGGAAGATATTGTTTCAGCTTACAGAAAGGGATCAGGCACTTCTCTAGGAACAAAGGGACTGACAATATTTGACCAACTGAAGCTGTTAGGAAACTAATTCTAGCCCTGGATGAGATTCAGTTCTTCCCTGATACAGATCTTTCCTGCTGATATACTGCCCTAATTTTGGGAATCTATTCCACCAAAATCATACTATGAAATATTTTAGAACTTCAGCCGCTTGTAAGAGAATCTGAATTACTTACAGGTGGTCCAGGCTTCCCAGGAGAACCCTCACTTCCCTAAACCAAAAAAAAGAAAAGAAAAAAAGAATAACACACTGAAAAGAACTGTTCCACAGAACAGTAAGATTTTACAGAATATATACAGATAATACTTGCGTTTAAAATCTGTACTACAAAGTAAATAATACTTAGAATTGTTAGAGCTCTTTCCCACAAAAATGTTTTTAAATGCTACCTCTTTATCTCAGTGGTAATTTCCCAAAGTTCTCTGCACTTCACCTTAATGACTAAGAAATATTCTAATCTAACCATGGGGACAATCACCATGCAATTTAAAAATGTAATTCTATTCTTTTACTTGCAGTTTTTTTAATCTATTCAGAAGACCAAATCAACATTCTTGATGTGTGTGCTGTAAAATACTATCAGCAACTACTTCACAGTGGGACACAGAATTTGGCAGATAGATTATTAAAGTTAATAAAATTGGGAAAAATGGAAATATTTTTTGAAGATAATTTTTTTTTCAAATAACTGCCACCAGTTCCCTGTGACAAATTGTCTCTACAATGTAAAAACCTTGCGACAAATTGTCTCTGCCATAGATACATTCAGAATATAAAAATGAAAAGAAAGTGCTTTCCTCTATCTTAAAAAAATGGCATTTGATGGTAATTAATCTATACTATCAAACAAATTGTTGTGGCAGAAGGCACTCTTTCTCAAATGAAAAATATTAAACCCCAGATGGCTTATAAGAGTCGCAAGAAGATCGTTAATGTTGAAGCTCTCAGAACACTTCAAAGCCAAGTTTTTTATGAACTCATCTACTTTTAGTACACTTCAAAAAAATTATTTAAACATCTTTAAGAAGTCAATTTGGGGGTTTACATGTTGATAAATCACCACATTTAGAGTCATAAACTTTCAGCAAAAAGATGAGATCAGAAAAACTACAATTTGTGCTCTCAGGAGCAATCAGTGTTTGGGCTCATATTTATTGAGGGTCAAGTACAGAGAACCATTAAGATAAGAGATAGCATTTAAAAATATTTCTATGTGAAAGAGCGCTACCAAATCTAGTTATTACTTTCTTTGTATTGCTATGCAAACTATATAAACCNTCTTGCTCGGGCAGGGTCGCCTAGGAAACGGGCCAGGGGCGCGCCGACCGAGCCTCCCTATGGCCGCGGTTGTGAGCCAGGCAGGGGCAGAGAGCTGCGAGTGCGAGCGCGCCCCCCCAGATGTTGTGCCCGGTGCGGCCGGCCCGGAAAAAGGTGCCGGAACGCGGTTCCGCCGCGTTCCGGCTGAAAAAAAGCCCTGTATAAACCACAAATCCATCTTTGGATTTCCATAAAATGAAAGATTCAGTCTCAATAATGTTAAAGAGTGCACCTGGAATTCTTTATTTAACTAAGAAGAAATGAAAAAAACTGGAAGTTTTGCAGAAGAGACTGCACAGCCATTTGTCTGAAATGGTATAGGGTTTCCTGCCTGTGCAGGAACTTCTAACTTTATTATTATTATTATTGTTGTTGTTGTTGCTTTTTTGTCATAGAATGCACTGGAACGGAGTTCCGGCACCTTTTTTCGACAGATTTTCCAGAGTTGCCTTGAACAAAATCCTAGTCTTTTAGATACACTAAAAATTGAAGGGTTTTTTTTTCAACTACAAAGGTAAACCTTGTAGGGTACGGGTTGTATAATGTGTGAGTTCCGGCACCTTTTTTTTTTTTTTTTTACAAAAAAAGCACTGATGATGATGATGATAATGATGATGATGATGATGATGATGATGATGATGATGATGATGATGATGATTATTATTATTATTATTATTATTATTATTATTATTATTATTATTATTATTATTATTATTATTATTTAAAAACAATAAAAATGCTATTAGAGGGAGTACGTATGTAGTGTGAAGAGTAACAGACCTTCTCGCCTTTTGTTCCTGGTGAACCAGGATGTCCAGGTCTTCCTATTGCGCCCTGTAAAACAAAGAAATAACATAAAACAAGAGTTTATTCTAACATTAAGAGTTTGAAAGCTGTGCTTGGAAAGAAACAAATTATTTTTGTGCAATTATTTATTTAAACATGTATTTCATTTCATCTGACATATCAGATATAAACCAAAACAAACATTGTAAAGGAGACTCATTTTTCAGGTAAACCTTTTACCTGAAGGAAAGCAAATCCTAACATTACATCATCAGCACCCAACCTAGGAGTCACAGGGCAACCTGTCCCTCAGTATTGGTGTAATTCCTGAGAAGTTCCTATCAGTCTACATTGCATTGTCTACATCAGAGTTTCTCAACCTTGACAATTTTAAGGCATGTGGACTTCAACTCCCAGAATTCCACAGCCAGCAATGCTGGCTGTGGAATTCTGGGAGTTGAAGTCCACATGCCTTAAAATTGTCAAGGTGGAGAAACACTGCTCTACATCATAGGTAAAACTCAGAAAAAAATCCTCTCCATTTGATCTGAGGATATGTCTGATACAGCAGAAAGCAGCCCTTCAGGTAATTTTTCCTTTAAAAAATGTGCAAATAAGTACAAGTGCTACAGGATAAGTGAAATGAAATCCAAGAATCAGCATGTGCAAACATCCTTGCTACTACTCAGGACTTCCTGACGTTTCCAAAGTTTCTTCAAAGATGACCCCTGCTTCACTTCTTCATATAACTAAAGCACACATTACCCTTATATTTGAGGCAAAGTACTGCATCTTATTGATATTGTATGTCTTTGACATAATTTTTAAAATAGAATGGCTGAAAGTTGTTTTTCTGATGCCATTCCCTTTCTTTCCCCAGCTTTGACAAATTATTTGCAATGATTCTATTTTTAAAATAATATAACTGGTTTTTTTTTATATAACAATGCGTAGATGGTATTTATCACCAGAGAGATTGTCAAAAATATGTAGTGGGACTTCTAACAACTTTTGGAAATGTAAATACCAAGAAGGGTGCTTACTATTTTACCATCTTTGAGGGGGGGGGGCTTGTCAAAAAGCCAAGCAATAGATTAATTTAAAAAATGAAGTTCAATATATAAGTCAGAGTAGAGACATTTTTGGCAGGGCTGATGGAGAAATTGGAAAATCGCATGGTATTTGGTTCTTCTATATGACAACAGCAGCAAGACTTCCATATGCCCAACCTTGGATGGATTTGATGATACCTACAATGGATGAATGGTTGGTAAAGCTGATGGAGCTGGCTGGGATGGTGAAACTGATGGCTCTGATTAGAAAAAAGACATCGGCTAAATTTAATACCAACTGGAAGCCCATTTTGTATTTTTGGTACAAAACAGAAAAAAATGAAGTTATGACATATGGATCTGAGAATCAGTAATATTTGTAGATTATAAAGAAATGGAGGGTATATTGTAATTGAAGAGCAATAGTTGAACAAATTTTATTTACATCTGCTGTAAAACAAGTCAGAAGTCATTCTATTGGGGGGTATTTTCGTTTATTTCTATATATATTTTTGCACTTCTATCTGCTATTTCTCTCTACATTCTGATTTCCTTTGTACTCTCTTTTCTTGACTATTAGCTTTTTGTTAGTTTTTTATTTTTTACTTAATGAAGTTATATTAAAAAAAGAAACAATGTAACTGTATTCAGTTATAACTAAGGGATATGCCACCACTGTATACACTACTGATACAACTGCTGTATTTTATTGAAATGATTTTGCCATATAGAACTTATTTTAAAAATTCGATGGATGAAAGTTATGTTTACAATTGCATTTTTTACCTACAAAGTTTCTGGTACTACAGTGACTAAATGATATTCATCACACTCTGTTAAATTAAGACAGGTATCTAACATAACTTGAGGCTTCATNCTTTCAGCAAAAAGATGAGATCAGAAAAACTACAATTTGTGCTCTCAGGAGCAATCAGTGTTTGGGCTCATATTTATTGAGGGTCAAGTACAGAGAACCATTAAGATAAGAGATAGCATTTAAAAATATTTCTATGTGAAAGAGCGCTACCAAATCTAGTTATTACTTTCTTTGTATTGCTATGCAAACTATATAAACCACAAATCCATCTTTGGATTTCCATAAAATGAAAGATTCAGTCTCAATAATGTTAAAGAGTGCACCTGGAATTCTTTATTTAACTAAGAAGAAATGAAAAAAACTGGAAGTTTTGCAGAAGAGACTGCACAGCCATTTGTCTGAAATGGTATAGGGTTTCCTGCCTGTGCAGGAACTTCTAACTTTATTATTATTATTATTGTTGTTGTTGTTGCTTTTTTGTCATAGAATGCACTGGAACGGAGTTCCGGCACCTTTTTTCGACGGATTTTCCAGAGTTGCCTTGAACAAAATCCTAGTCTTTTAGATACACTAAAAATTGAAGGGTTTTTTTTTCAACTACAAAGGTAAACCTTGTAGGGTACGGGTTGTATAATGTGTGAGTTCCGGCACCTTTTTTTTTTTTTTTTACAAAAAAAGCACTGATGATGATGATGATGATGATGATGATGATGATGATGATGATGATTATTATTATTATTTAAAAACAATAAAAATGCTATTAGAGGGAGTATGTATGTAGTGTGAAGAGTAACAGACCTTCTCGCCTTTTGTTCCTGGTGAACCAGGATGTCCAGGTCTTCCTATTGCGCCCTGTAAAACAAAGAAATAACATAAAACAAAAGAGTTTATTCTAACATTAAGAGTTTGAAAGCTGTGCTTGGAAAGAAACAAATTATTTTTGTGCAATTATTTATTTAAACATGTATTTCATTTCATCTGACATATCAGATATAAACCAAAACAAACATTGTAAAGGAGACTCATTTTTCAGATAAACCTTTTACCTGAAGGAAAGCAAATCCTAACATTACATCATCAGCACCCAACCTAGGAGTCACAGGGCAACCTGTCCCTCAGTATTGGTGTAATTCCTGAGAAGTTCCTATCAGTCTACATTGCATTGTCTACATCAGAGTTTCTCAACCTTGACAATTTTAAGGCATGTGGACTTCAACTCCCAGAATTCCACAGCCAGCAATGCTGGCTGTGGAATTCTGGGAGTTGAAGTCCACATGCCTTAAAATTGTCAAGGTGGAGAAACACTGCTCTACATCATAGGTAGAACTCAGAAAAAAATCCTCTCCATTTGATCTGAGGATATGTCTGATACAGCAGAAAGCAGCCCTTCAGGTAATTTTTCCTTTAAAAAATGTGCAAATAAGTACAAGTGCTACAGGATAAGTGAAATGAAATCCAAGAATCAGCATGTGCAAACATCCTTGCTACTACTCAGGACTTCCTGACGTTTCCAAAGTTTCTTCAAAGATGACCCCTGCTTCACTTCTTCATATAACTAAAGCACACATTACCCTTATATTTGAGGCAAAGTACTGCATCTTATTGATATTGTATGTCTTTGACATAATTTTTAAAATAGAATGACTGAAAGTTGTTTTTCTGATGCCATTCCCTTTCTTTCCCCAGCTTTGACAAATTATTTGCAATGATTCTATTTTTAAAATAATATAACTGGTTTTTTTTATATAACAATGCGTAGATGGTATTTATCACCAGAGAGATTGTCAAAAATATGTAGTGGGACTTCTAACAACTTTTGGAAATGTAAATACCAAGAAGGGTGCTTACTATTTTACCATCTTTGAGGGGGAGGGGCTTGTCAAAAAGCCAAGCAATAGATTAATTTAAAAAATGAAGTTCAATATATAAGTCAGAGTAGAGACATTTTTGGCAGGGCTGATGGAGAAATTGGAAAATCGCATGGTATTTGGTTCTTCTATATGACAACAGCAGCAAGACTTCCATATGCCCAACCTTGGATGGATTTGATGATACCTACAATGGATGAATGGTTGGTAAAGCTGATGGAGCTGGCTGGGATGGTGAAACTGATGGCTCTGATTAGAAAAAAGACATCGGCTAAATTTAATACCAACTGGAAGCCCATTTTGTATTTTTGGTACAAAACAGAAAAAAATGAAGTTATGACATATGGATCTGAGAATCAGTAATATTTGTAGATTATAAAGAAATGGAGGGTACATTGTAATTGAAGAGCAATAGTTGAACAAATTTTATTTACATCTGCTGTAAAACAAGTCAGAAGTCATTCTATTGGGGGGTATTTTCGTTTATTTCTATATATATTTTTGCACTTCTATCTGCTATTTCTCTCTACATTCTGATTTCCTTTGTACTCTCTTTTCTTGACTATTAGCTTTTTGTTAGTTTTTTATTTTTTACTTAATGAAGTTATATTAAAAAAAGAAACAATGTAACTGTATTCAGTTATAACTAAGGGATATGCCACCACCGTATACACTACTGATACAACTGCTGTATTTTATTGAAATGATTTTGCCATATAGAACTTATTTTAAAAATTCGATGGATGAAAGTTATGTTTACAATTGCATTTTTTACCTACAAAGTTTCTGGTACTACAGTGACTAAATGATATTCATCACACTCTGTTAAATTAAGACAGGTATCTAACATAACTTGAGGCTTCATAAGAAGACTTTCATACTCCTTCCTCAACCAATTAACTCTTCTCAGATTAAATACCCCTAAGTGAATAGGGGTACTCAACTAGTTTTATGTGTACAAATAGCTGTAGTGGGTAGAGAATAATATGGAGTCTATGGAGATTTGCAGTCATCCAGGTCATGGTTGTCCCCAAAGTGCTTTTTCAAAAGGCAACTGGACTTTGTTTTTCCCTTGAAGATGTTTTGCTTCTCACCGAAGCTTCTTCAGTTCTGAATATGGAGTGTACCTTTTGCAGATAATGCATTGCATACAACTCATCTCAGCGTAAGAATGACAATTCTATTAAAAGAGAATTAGGGATATGACCACCATTTTATTGCAGTTACTGCAAAGCCTTCAAACATTATATTTTTCCAAGTTATTGTATTATTTGTTTAAATTCCAATACTGTAAACATGTTTAGCCATTATTAAATGGAAATCTAATGGAGATCCTTTGCCCTTACCTTCTTTTTGGATGTTATTAAAACTTCTACAGCCACTTTACATTCCTAGGACTTCCTATTGATCTCCAGGGTCATATCTGACCCTGCTTAGCAGGGAATCAACTAAGATATTTCCTTTTGCTGTAACCTATCAAACACCATTATTTGCACTCAATTTAGAAAATCATGTTTTCAAGTCATATTAACTGAGGCTTTCAAGTAATTAGGCTGCAATATTTCATTGGCAAATATAAACTCAAATACTTACAGGAGGTCCTAGTGGTCCTGCCACACCAGGCAGGCCTGGAATTCCTTGAAGGCCCTGAAAGAAATCAAAATATGAGAATGGGAATATGTGAACTATGCTTGTGTGTGTGTGTGACATTTGTTTAAATCATTGCCAACAATCTTGACCTAAATGTATAAAAAATGCACACTTGTATAGTAGTAAATATTTTCTATACAATTAGTTTGGATAAGTTAAACATTATGATAACTGGTAAGAAGGTTCCTAAACACAAAGGAAAAAAGCAGGTGCTAACTCAAGTTTACAATAAAACTGAATATACAATAAAAGTTAGAGAATATTGAAGAAACATAAAAAAAATCCGGAGTTAGAACATGTTTCTTGATACCATACTTTAATTCTCCCTTTCTGCTTGGGAAAAGAACCCATTTCTAGTACATTTATACTCTCTCAAAAATTCTCCTGTGAAGTTTGTTCAAAGATCAGTGAAACCAGAAACATTTTCAGATTGACTTAAAGTACCACGCTGCTTTGCTGGTCTTGAAACTCTATTTCGTTCAGGTATAATCTGCTGTCCTGGAAAAAGGATTAATTTAGCCACTTGCAGTGCGATAGAATGTGAGACCCACTCAAGAGTGCTAGATTGCCTGAGAAGCTTATCAGCTGCACAGCAGTGTGACTCTTGCTTAGTAACCACATGAGTCCGTGTGGCACCCTACCGATCTATTGAAAAGATTTGCACTCGCTCTGGAGCCTCTTAAAAATCTAATTGCCAATTATAAGCCAGCCCTTTTATTTGGATTTGCCTCTTGCCCCTGGGTTCTTAAGAGTATTGTTCAGGATTGCTTGATGTCAGGTGTCTGGATTTTTTTTATTTTTTTTTTGCTATTGCTGCTGCTTTTACTGCATTGCAAAGGAACCTGTAAGGATATTGTGAACCACCCAAATAAATAAACATTATTGTTTGCCTGTGCTGAATTTATTTTACTGCACAGGCTCCCAATTCAGGCTTCTGCTAGGTTGGCTGAATGGTTAAAACACTGAGTCTTAGGTCTTTAAAGGTCTATATCTTGGCAGTTCGAGAGCCAGGGATGCTGCAAGACAGAGTGAGCTTCCGTCACTTGTCCCAATTCCTGCCAAGCTAGCAGTTCAAAAGCTTGTAAATGCAAGCAGATGAATAGATACCACATATAGCATGCAAGCAGATCATAGCATTCTGTGTTTTGCCGTACCCTCTGTGCTGTGGCATGATGTCATGCTGGCCACATGACCATGAAAACATTTCCGGATAACACTGCTTCGTAAAGTTGGTCACAACCTGTAGGGTGGGTGCCATATTATGCAATGCTATATTGCTTTTTTGTTGTTGTTGTTTTTAGTCTTTGCTAATGGACACGGGACCATAATGTATATATTGTTGTATACAGATGGAGCAGTATTTAAATCTCTGCTCATTTTTTAAAAAGTCAATAAACATAGTGTCTTCCCAAAGCAAATTATTCTGATAAGCTATTTGTCAAGGTATACATGACAGTATGATACTAGCTTGCATTATTCCTTATTACCAATGTTTACTTCTTTACAAGAAGAATCAACTTAGAGAGGTCTTAATACAATTCAGAAAACCACACGATTCCAACCAAATTAAACCAAATCATAATTTAAAACAAAACAAAGGGAAGCCTCTTTTTTACCTCTCCCACATAATTTATATGCTATTTAATATTGTTTCATGCATTATATTAAATCACCTGATTTCATTTCAACAAATTGAAATTTCGGGGGGGGGGGGTTAAATTTATTTTACTCTGATATTCTAACAAAAGATTGCTGATGAAGCCAACAGGTAGCCAACAGACGGAAGTAGGAAAAAAAAGAGGGAGAAAAGGAAAGAAAGGGAGAGAATGAAATGCAGAGAAAAACAGTCTAATGCAGGGGTGTCAAACTCGCAACGTCACGTGATGTGTTGTGACGTATTGCGACTTTTTTTCCATTGCCGGCAATGGGATGAGCGCAGTTTTGCTATGATGCACCAGGACTGTGGGCCAGCAGTTTGATACCCCTGGTCTATGGAATAAAGGCAGAAAAAATAATGGAAAGAGATTTATGGAGAAGAGAAAAAGCATGTTTTTCACCAAGGAGTTTTATTCAACTGAAAGCAAGAAATAACCTCTTTTATTTAAATTTCCTAATTTAAAAATGTTATCCCAAAGTTCCTTGGTCAGGTGGAAATCCATGAAACTGCAGTCATGTTTTTTTAGGCAGAGGAGACTTTTTGGCTTCTGTAATGTGGATAAGGAAAATTATTTTTTGCAGGGGCAGGGAAAGCATGAAGTAAATTTCACTTTGTGAGGAATAGACGGTGAAGAAATGCTTTCTCTATGTCAAAAATGTCTTGCTTTCCAGGGCTATAGTGAGAGGGCTAATAGATATGGCAGTGACAGCGGCAAGACTTGTTAAATCAAATGCCTGAATGCCTAGAATGAAGACTAGGAGGATGACAAAGGTAACACTAATAAGGGTAACACTAATAAGAAAACTATTCTTGTTACAGCAGGAGTAGATCTTCATACCTCATCACCTTTCTCTCCCAGAAGACCAGGAAATCCACGTTCCCCTTTGCTCCCCTGGGGACAAAGAAAATAGACATTATCTGGTTTATAAAATACGTTTCTCAAAGGAAACAGTTTCAAGTAATGGATGCCAAAATAGCACAGCATAGATTGTAACATACTCCTTGTTCCTTAGCTCTAACAACTGCAGCATCAATGATGGCTTAAATGCATATAAACACTTACACAGTTAACTTTGTAATCCAATATACACTTGAAGTTGAATCCTACTAAATTCAGGAGAACTGTTTAATTTTCACTGAATTGCAGTGTTGATGCCGAATGACAGAGTAAGAGAGATCACTCTGTATATGTGAATCAGCTCGTGAAAAATGTTCAAGATAATTTTGTACAGGAATTCTCCTTGGTACTTCACTGTTCCTACATCTGTAATGTGCAACATTAAGTAGGAAATAAATTTAAAAAAAAAGAATAAGAAAGGCTTAAACATGCCATTTGTCCATGATAAATCAAGGGACCAGATTGAGGGGTCTAATCATTTGAAAATGAATCCAACAATAAACTAGTACAGGGGTGTCATACTCAATTTCATTGAGAGCTGCATCAGCATTGCGGTTGCCCTCGGGGGGGCGGGGGTGTGTGGCCAGGATGGGTGCGGCATACTGGGTGGGCGTGGATGGAGTGGTGTGGCCTACTGGGTGGGTGTGGCCAGCTCTAAATCTTTCACATCAAGGGTGCCTGGGCAGGAGTGGAACAGATCTGAGGGTCTCTGGCAGAAGGGGGTGGGACCAGGGCAAGGGTCAAGGCATGGTCCACTGGAGGAGCTTCACATGGTCCACTGGAGGGCCAAGGCAGAGGGGGCTGTTCCATCACTGTTTCCAGGATGGCTTCGTGGGCCACATGAAACCACTTCGTGGGCCGCATCTGGCCCGCAGGCCTTGTATTTGACATGTCTGAACTAGTAGGACTACCACTATTGCAACTCAGAGGGCTCTTGTGCTTGTTATTTTGAAATCAGATTGAAGTGTAAAATCTGTGTTCTAGCAAAGTCCATTGCCTTGCCCAGATTCCTTCTCTTATAAAGTTTCCTTCATAAATTCTGCTCAGTAAGTCTCCCGTGCAACCATCTCCTTAATTACGAGGACAATTCTGAAATAAATCTCCTTTTGGTTATCAATGACAGACACTCTCCAATACAGAACTTTTATTATACACAGTGGAAAACTACAACATTACATTACTTTTTGACATAATCGCCATTCAAATTGAAGCACTTATCATAACGTCTTACTAGGTTTGAAATTCCTTAGTAGTAATCGCTCGGCACCAAATCTGGGTTATGGGGGGGGTGATCAAAAACATCCCAATGGAACTGCTTCAAAAGTTGTTGGGTGCATCTAGCGGTGTGTAGGCAAGCATTATCGTGAACCAACACCACGCTGGAAGTGGTGCCATAGAAAATCCCGCCAAATGTGAAGATGCCTAAGGAGTACTGCTAGTGAAGTTCATGGAGTGTGGTTCGACCATCAATTCATCTACTTGGAAACGTTATGAAAACTCAGACCAGCCATCTATAAAAAGCATTAGGGCATGCTGCCTTCCGGTGTGGTGTTGGTTCACGATAATTCTCGCCTGGACACCGCTAGATGCACCCAAGAACTTTTGAAGCAGTTCCATTGGGATGGTTTTGATCACCCCGCCCCTAGCGACTACTACTAAGGAATTTCAAACCTTGTAAGACGTTATGACAAGTGCCTCAATTTGAAGGTGATTATGTTGAAAAGTAATGTAATGTAGTTTTCTCATGTGTATAATAAAAGTTCTGTGTCTGCGAGTGTCTGTCATTGATAACCAAATGGAGGTTTATTTCCGAATTGCCCTCGTAAAAGCTTCTGTGCCATTTCCAGAAGAGCTGACCAACTAGGGCTGGTCATTTATTCTGGGAGGGGCTGTTCAGGAATGTGGGATGCACATGGTCTTTTAATCTGCCAAAATGTTGATTATTTCTGGTAGTGATAACAATGTATTTACAACTTTAAAAAGCAACAACCGTGCATGTATAATTAAATAAAATCCACAAACGAGCAAATTTCATTTTAAAAAGCTCACATGAGGAACTCACCTTTGACCCTTCTCTTCCTGGGATCCCTGGGGGACCTCTTGGACCAGGATCTCCCTAATGGCACAAAGATAATGGTAGAGGGATTTTTTTTAAAGTAGCATTGGAGAATGTATTCACACAGGACATCAAACTAGATATACCTTCCTGACTTCAAGGTCTTGCCTATGATAGGTCTGCAATGTTGCATTTTCTCCTTCTGATCAAAAGCCACGGTGATTGTGAAGCAGCGCTTAAGGCAGCATTGCCTTATTTTGGATTTTTGTTTATGAAGTGATAAATAGAAGAATAGCATTCGACATTAAATTTAAGAACTATTTATAAACAGGCCTTCATTACTCAGGGGGCTTCTGTAAAAGTTGCTAAAACAAAACTTTGGATAACAAGACTGTGAAAAAGCATGGAGGTTATGCATGCAAAAAAATTTTTTAGTCTATTTTACATTTGTGTGAAAGAAATATAATGTTTCAGTTTGGTGTAGTGGTTAAGGCATCAGGCTAGAAACGGAGAGAATGTGAGACACAAAGGCAGCTGGGGGACATTGGACCAGTCCCTTTCTCTTAGCCTCAGGAAGGAGGCAATTGCAAAACATTTCTGAAAACCCTTGCCAAGAAAACTGTAGGGCCTTGTCCAGACGGTCACTGAGAATTGGCCATGATTGAATAGAAGGGGAAAAAAAAAAGAAACCAAGTCATCCTCCAGACAGAAAGGGCACTAAAAACCATCCTAAATAATAAACTCTGAGTTGACTTACCATTTATGGTTAACAAAAATTGTTAAATTGGTGAATTATAAATAATGAAGGCCATTGATGTAGATCAGTGGTTCTCAACCTGTGGGTCGGGACCCCATTTGGGGTCGATCGACCATTTCACGGGGGTCGCCAAGCAAGGCTGTCCGCCATTTTTTTTGTCCGCCATTTTTTTGTCCGCCATTTTTTTCCCCTTTTCCGGCGGGTGCCTTACCTCCCTTGGACTGGGCCAGCTGGTGGTCGGCCTGCACCATCTCTGCCACTTGCCAGCTACGCCTCGGCCGGTGCAGGGGGCGGAACCACGTATGCGCGGTGCTCCCGGGCAGTAAGTCCTCGACTTACGACCGGTTGGGTAGTCCTCGACTTACGACTGGTTTAGTCCTCGACGTACGACCGGTTTAGTCCTCGACTTACGACCGGTTTAGTCCTCGACTTACGACCGGTTGGGGTCGCGGCATTAAAAAGGTTGAGAACCACTGATGTAGATCTTCCATCGCCTCTAACCATAGTGTCATCTATGGGGATGTGGCTAGGTGATCAGTACATGCCAAAAACTGATAAGATTAAAATGATCCAAACCCCCAAGCCTATGAAAATGTGTTTTTTAAAAATGGGATAGAGAAGCTACAAAAAGGCAATTACCTTTAATAAAGTACTTATATCACCAAGGAGAGGAAGAGCAACCTGTAATTAAACACACTTTTAGATTGGTGCTTACATGATCCCTAAACACATTATTTTTTTCTTTGCTGCATTTGTTTGTTCAGATAAACAGTGTACGATACTTCCAAGGGCAGTTTACTTGATATTAAAAGCACTGTTTTTAAAGTTAATAACATATGCAGTTTGTTCCTATTTTTGACATTGGGAGAGATGATCAATAATTGCAGAAAGCCATCTGAGTTTAACCTGGTATTATACAAATTGTTGTGAGATTTTATTATTTACATTTATTCTTTTCTTTTAATGCTGCTTTTCAGAACTCTATTGTTGATTTTATGGGCCAAACTGAATAACTCAGGGGAAGTATCTATAATTAGCTAGAACTATGACATTAGGAGGCTGACTTTCAATCATCCACTAAATTCTTATAAAACCAAAAAAACAGTGCTCAAGGAAAAAAGGAAGAAAGAAAAAGAGAAACGAAGGCTGAGTTGCTAACAGCTGTAGTCTTTGCAATTTGAATGCATGACTGGATGATTGAAGCCTTATGAATGATGGGATACATAATCCAGTAGGGTTGCCTATATTTACCTGCTCTGAAATTTGTTTGAGGGATTGTTGGTCATTTTTGTTTTTCCTTATATTCTCCTTTTCAATTTTTATATCTAAAGGTTTGCCTCTTTTACTCTAATAAGTGAACTTCTTACTAAAACTATTCCCATGGGCAAGACCACACGGTTACACAGTTTCCCCTTAAGCTTCCAGCTTATGAAGCTCAGTATTCCTATTTCTCTTCCCTTCTTGATGGAAGGGAAGAACTCTGCAACTGGATTATCTTGGCAGGAGGTTCAGTTTAATTGGTGGCAGTTTATGAGAATTATTATTTTTTAATAGAAGAAACCTTGGAAGAAATGCCTGCAAGGGAGACTTTACATTACATAACGTCCTTAAAAAACTAGGAAGAGGGTTGCAGAGAGGGTGAGGAAGAAATTTCGTCTGAAATTCTTCAGCATTCCCAATTTCTCTTTCTAACCCAAGCCTTAATTATTTAAAACCCCTCCCAGCTCTTCGGGAGGGCTTGAGACAAGGAATTTGATATTCTGCATAGCACGAATTCTTGCAGTTGTTCATATAATATACCCAGGAGCCCTTTAAAAGAGGAGTTATGGGGGTTACCTCAGTTTATATCTTTTCTAGCAATGTAGGAATCATTTAACGAATTGATTCAAAGATAATTTCAATTCTTCAAATGTAAACAATTGACTTAATATATATATATATACAATTAGTCCTCAACTTACAACCACAACCAAAATTTCTGCTGCTCAGCTGAAGGGTTATTAAGTTAATTTTGCCCTGTTTTATGATCCTTTTTTTGGCACAATTGTTAAATGAATCACTGTAGTTATTAAGTTAGTAACACAGTTGTTAAGTGAATAGGGCTTCCCCATTGACTTTGCTTGTCAGAAGGTCACAAAAGGGGATCACATGACCCTGGGACATTGTAACGGTCATAAAAAGGAGGCAGTTGCCAAGCGTCTGAATTTTGATCATGTGACCATGGGGATGCTGCAATGGTTGTAAATGTGAAAAATGGTCCTAACTCACTTTTTTCATGCCACTGTAACTTTGAATGGTCACTAAATGAACTGTTGTAAGTCGAGGACTATCTGTATTAAAATTTTAGTGATTTTAGATACATTTGCCTTCAGTGTAAGAGAGTTGAGTTAGTTTATATACATACTGGGTCACCTGGAGGGCCTGGGATTCCTGGCTTTCCATCTCGTCCTGGAATACCCTAAATGTACAGTACATAAAAACAGGGAAGAATTTGTTGTTGTTGTTGTATTGCTTGAACCTTGTTCAAGAAGATATTACTACCATGTATTTATTAGTACTTACATTAAGGCCAGGAGTTCCAGGAGTCCCAGGTAATCCAGGAGGCCCTCTTGGTCCCTGTGGAAGGAACATTTGGAGCATCAGGTATCAAGGAAGACTTACACAATAAGGACAATAAAAGTATTGACCAAGATTTCCTATGAAATATCTTACTTGGTATCCTGGTGTCCCAGGAGGCCCTTTAAGACCCTGAAAAACAGAGCAATGAGTGAATACAATCCTCCTCCTCCTCCTCCTCCTCCTCCTCATCATCATCATCATCATCATCATTCTCATCGTTACAAAAAAGGGGGTTATTATTGCTATTGAAAACTTGCGTAAGTAAAAAACCCACCCAGGATTTCAAAGAGATAGAGCTGGACCTCATATCTGGTTATTCATGAGCATAAAAGTATCACTTGAGGCTAAGATTCTTCTTAGCCAGATCTGTTGATTACAGCAGAACATGATATTGGAAATTATGATAGGAAGCTTCTTTCACCAGTCAGATCATTGTTGAGTCTAAATTAGTACCATCCATCCAGATTGATAGTTGCCCTCGGGGATCTTAGTATGGAGTTTTTCTAGCTCTGCTTAGAGATTCTGCAAATCTTCTAAAATGAGGCACTCATTTTAGACATGGTTTCTTGTAAGTGGGGGAGGAGTAATTTTGTTTTTAAACATCCATGCATTGCTTTCAGATGTCATCCTCATTAACATTTTACTGTTAAGTAAAGCTTCTCAAGATATTGGTCAAGGCCCTCTGTGGGGTTATTAGCAACTTAGAGGATGAATGATTAAATTCCACAGGCAAAGCAGGAGGGCTATCAAAATACTTATAGCTCCAGCCATCTGTCAAAACCCTCTGCTAGCAGTTTTAAAAATTATTATTTACTCAGCTATTACTTATTTATATCGACGAGGGAAGGTTACATAAATTCATCTTTTCCTTTAGGGGATTCTGGAATTTAAGAACCCTTGCTGAAAAGAGATGTTTAATATCCGATTTAAGACCTAAATACAAATGTAAAATATACAAAACATGACATTCATAACTGTGTAAAATAACAGAGAAGAAAATTTCCAAAACTACTCTGCTTCAAATGATATGCTTGGGAGAATAATATGACCCAAAGGCATCTTTATCCCTGAGTAGATAGACACAATGTGCAGAACTCTGCTTCTGGCTTAGTTGCACTCTGGGAAGAGATAGGAACAATTGCCTTGCTAGGCAGCAATATATAATTCCTTTCTCTCCATTCCCTTGACAGTCACAAAACCCAAACAGGAACAATTTTATTTAGCTGTTCTATTCAGACATGCTAGTAAATGTAGTAGTGGGATCAGCCAAGAGCCATTTTATCATTTCTTTACAGAGGAAAAGAAAATACACATACGAAATCATATATTAGAGGTAGAATTGCCATCCGTGCTGCATCAATGAAGCAATTACAGAATGACATCCATGTTAATAATGGGGTGAAAGGAGCACAAAACAAATTTTGTACTTACAGGTAGTCCGGGGGTTCCATTCCCTGCTGGCCCCATCTCTCCTGGAGGACCCTGCACTCCAGGGAGCCCCCTTTCTCCCTGATAAAGGAACAAGTCTTTGTTTTTTTAAAAAAATCTTTGAATAAAAGCACGACACCAAACAATTAAAATACAGGATTAGAATAGGCTTTCCCTACCTTAGGCCCTCGTGGACCTATTGTCCCAGGAACACCAGCTAATCCCTAATATAGGGGGGAAAAAGATGGAGAGAAAGCTATGTATATTAGTGCAGAATGAGGCCACACAAACAATTCTTAGTGCCCCAAGAAGGGTGCATATAAAACCTTTGCTTGATGAATTATATTGCCAGTTTGCTTTTGAGTCCAGTTTAAGATGTTGGTTATGTCCTATGAAGCCCTACATGACAGAGGCTACCTACGGCAGACATGTCAAACACAAGGCCCAGGGGCCGGATGCGGCCCGCGAAGTGGTTTCATGTGGCCCGCGAAGCCATCCTGGAAACAGTGAGGGAATGGCCCCCTCTGCCTTGGCCCTGGCCCAGGCCAGCCGGGAGCCAATGTACAATTTTGTGGTGGCCATCTATGCTGAAATGCATTCAGTCTTAGCTCCATAAGCCCCCCCCCCCGCATGGCCTGAGAGGAATAGTGAGGCTCCTCCAGTGGACCATGCCTTGGCACTTGCCCTGGTCCCACCCCCTTCTTCCAGAGACCCTCAGATCTATCCCACTCCTGCCCAGGCCCCCACAGGCACCCTTGACGCGAACGATGTAGAGCTGGCCACACCCACCCTGGCCACACCCACCCAGCCCCCTGAGGGCAACCGCAATGCTGATGCGGCCCTCAATGAAATTGAGTTTGACACCCCTGACCTACGGGAACTGTCTTTTTTCCAATACATCAATCCATCCCCCTTGGCAGAGAAAGTATGTTGCACATGCTGTCAATTAAATAACTTCAACTGATGGGGTCTAGGAAGAGAGCGTTTTCTGCCCCTGCGCTATGGAACACCCTCCCACCAGAGGTGAGACAGGTCCCCACTCCTATGGCCTTCTGGAAAGGAGTTAAAGCACGCCTCTGAGGCCTCCTTTGGGAAGCTTAGAGGACTATGAAGCTGTGGGGCTGGTTGGTGCCCCGAGAGCCCTCCCTTCACCTTTTTAACTAAATTGTAACAGATCTTAATCATCTTTGCTTCCTTTTAAATTCTAAATTTTCTAATTTAAGTATTATATACTGTTTTTATATTTTAGCATTTATTGTACAGGGCTCAGAGTTCCTCCCTGAGGAAGATGGGCAATTTAAAAACGTGAAAAAAAAGATGTTTTTGTATAATTAGAAAATAATACGTATTCTTAAACTGTCAGGAAAAAAAATCTAATTTTAGACACAGGTGTCTTATTGTACAAAAACAAATAAGATATCTTGTAATGATAATTATTCACTACTGTTTTAGTTTCACAATAATTGATGAGCTAATTATTTATGAGAAGTAACAAAGGGAAGCATGGTGGGGGGAAGACTAGAAATGTGTAGAACTGAACAGCTTACAAAACGGAGTTATCTGCAGCTGTTTGCTTCAGAGACATATTTTCCAAAAGGCTCATTACTTATAACCTGATGGCTCTGAGTTACATAAGTCTATCTTTGAAAATACTCAGTGCTGGGTAAAGGAACAAAAGGCAACGTCTATGGACATTCTCAATCATCCAGGTCAGGGTTGTCCCAAAGATGCTTTGGGAGAACAAAAGGCAATGCGTGGAATGTTGTATGGACATGGTGGAAGCAAGGATGGTTTGTAAGAATAGAAAGGTAGGGAGAGATATAATAAATAGTGTTGGTGAAAACTAGTTTTCGCTAGGTTTCCTTTTCCTTATGTCATGCTTTTGAATTCTTTGACATATTATTTCTTTCTCCTTTCTGTACTCTACATAACATTGCTTGCCTTGAATGAAATAATATATGCGATGCTGGTAATTCTACTAGAGGGCGACCTTTTATTTCTGCTGACCTCCTAGGCTTTTCTGCAATAGAATACTTAATGGTACTTACTGGTTTTCCTGGAAGACTTAATCCTGGAGGCCCTGGGTCACCTTTAGAACCTGGAGGCCCAGGTGGGCCTATGATTCCACCAGAGTCTCCCTATGTAATATAGACAAAAACAATGCTAATTTGATAGGAAGTTACAAGAGCCAGATTAATGTATCATATTTAAATTAACTCATTATCTTATCTCCACATTCTTCCTGTGTTGTCAAAGTACCTGTCAACGTAGGTAGCCGCTTTCTTAGCTCCATTCTCAAGTCGCCTCAGTCAATTAATTTTTATATCATCCTTGTTGCTGGACCAAAACTAGTGGGATTGCTTGCATTTAGCAAGATTTTTTTTTTTAATCCATTCCAATGCAGAAACTCTCCGAAAACAAAGAACAAATCTCTGCTGGAGACTCCTAATGTTGCAATCATTTTGTGGGTGCTTTTTGGCAAAGGGGGAGGGGAGATGACCGTGCTTTGCTTTGCTGGAAAGCCCACTCCCAAAATGGATAAAGCTAAGACAAAGTGACGGCTAATGCTAGACAAGACGTAGATTTAATTTCATTTAAAAGAAAATCAACTTCCAATAAATGTAATAATTTATCTATTAATTTTATTGTAACCATTAAAATTACAGCATGGTGGAATTTTTTAAACATTTGGGGAACTGAATGAAGCCAGATATTACTTTTGCTCCCTTTAGTTGATAGGTACTAACTAACCCAAAAATTATTCTTCAGTTAGAAACATTGCCTTAGTTTAAGAATATTCATTGCAATATTTGTTTTTACAACAAATAAGATAGCAAAAACATAGAATACTGAACATATCTGAGGTGACAAGATAAAACCTATATAGCAGTGGTGGCGAACCTAGGGTACGTGTGCCAGAGGCGGCATGCGGAGCCCTCTCTGTGGGCATGCGCCATCGCCCCAGCACACATGGTCTTTAAAAGTTTGCCATCACTGGCCTAAGGCCAGCCAGCCCGGAGCCACCATCAGGGAGGCGCCCCCTCCCCCCTGCAGCAGTGCCTTGCTTACGGGAAGGCAGAGTGGGGCCTCATGGAGGAGGAGGAGTTCATCCCTCTGTGATAAGCTGCAGCTGCACTTGGTGGATAACCTGTAAGAGCCCAATCCCGTCACACTGGCCATGTGGTTGCGGTTCGCCCCGCTGTGCCTGCCTCTCCGGCAGTGCCTCCAAACAGCCGCCGTCCTCCAGTGAGTCTTCTCCTTCCTGATGCTGGGTGAGGATGGGATGGTGCCAGCAGCGGCAAACTTGGCTGTGTCCCAGCCACAGGGGAAATCACAGGAGATGCAGTGCTGGCCAGCAGTCATGGCCTGTGTGGGGCGGCAGGCCGATGGCTGCGAAGGGAGCCCAAGGTGGGGGTAGGCAGGCAGTTACAGTGCCTGGCTTGGCTCTTGCGGGCGGCAGCTTGCCTTGCTTCAAGTGGGGCTGCCTTCCCAAACCCCAACTGCTCCAGCCCTGCAGGGTGCCACCACTTCCTCTCAGCTGGGGTTGTCTGCGGGCAGGAGCAGCCAGAGAGGCAGGCTCCTGAGCACATTCAGAGTGCCACAGCTGCGCTGCTCGGGGACTGGCAAGGTGGAGGAGAGGGTCATCCACTGCCTCTCTCGTAGCCCAGTGCTGACTGGGGCTTTACCTGGTGCTGCTGCTGCTCAGGGATGGCTGGCTGCTGGCGCTCGGCTACGTGGCCTGGTTCTACCTGGACTGGGAGATCCATTTCGCTGTCACTCCGCCTGGGCCGTCTGGCGATACTTCCTGGACTATTTCCCCAACCCGGTGAGCAGAGGAACCGGGAGGCTCCCGCTGCTAGCGCGGGCATCAGACCTCACAGGATGCCCACTTTCTCCATTCGGGGGGCACTGGCTCCACCAACACGGCCTTGGCAACAAACCTCTGTAGGCCATGAGAACGCGGGGCTCAAAGCAGTGCTGAAACTTCTTGGGGAGAACCACCCAAGCATGGCGGGAATTGCCCTCCTTTAAGTGCATGGCCTAAACCTCGTCTCCTCCACCATTGTCAAACCGGTATTGCTGCATAACCCCCCTTCCACAAATGCTGTCCTTTCTGTGCCCCCTCAGTCAGAAAGTGTCGGCCCTTTTTAGACTTTTATTTTTATTTTACACTTTTATTATCCCCTGCCTGCTGCAGCTGACTCTGGTCCCCATCTTCCAAAAAGCAGCTTCTCCCCTGCCCCCATTGACACCACCCAAACTGCATGCACCCCTTTCACTGCACTGGGCTACTGTTGTTGTTGCCGCTGTTGATAACCGCTCCACGCATGCATGCACGCATCGGCTGGCCTATGTCTTCCATGTCTCCATTGCTTAGCCACCTGTCCCGCTCCCCTGCCGTAGTCTCAACGGAAGCAGGGTGTTTGGTGCCTTGAGAGTAGAGGGCGGGGCTGGAAAAGCCCCTGCTGGGTGGGGGAATATGCGTGTGCTCTTCTTCTTGAGGAGTTTCTCTCTGAACGCTTGCCAGACCACATGTGTAGGCGCACACGGGCTCATCTCAGGAGAGGCATTGCCCACGCGGGAGGTGAGAAAGTTTAGGCAATGGTACCTCCGCTCTGCCCCCTGCCTCGCCTCGCCTCACCCCACAGGGTGAGCCTCTTGCCCATCGCCCCATCTGCCAGAGACCCCCTGGATCTCCCCCAACCCTGCTCGGCCTCCACAGGCATCCCTCCCCATGAGCAATATTGAGGTGGCCATGCCCACCCCGGCCATGCCCACCCAGTCTGCTGTGACCACCGTAGCCATGCCCATGCAATGGGCCATGCCCACCCGGCACCCAGCGATAAATAAGTAGGTTTTGGGTTGCAATTTGGGCACTCGGTCTCTAAAACAAGGGTGTCAAACTGCCAGCCCGCAGGCCATACACATCACCAGGAAACCACGCCCACCCTATTGCCGGCAATGGGGGAAAAGCTCCGATATGTTCCGTGACATCACATGATGTCACGAGTTTGATGTGTCTGTTCTAAAATGTTCGCCATCACTGCTATATAGTAACTGAAGCAGAAACATTGAAAATACATGCAATTATTTGATATTGGTTTAAAAATTACCTTTTCTCCTTTGATCCCTGGTTTTCCAGGTATTCCATTTTCTCCTGGTAAACCCTAATTAAAAAAAAAAATGTCTTGAACTTTATAGTTAATTATCTATTAAAAGAGTAGTAAACTTGGAAAAACTACTTATATTATATAGTGGACATCACTAAAATTTTCCTTTCTCAAAATTAAAGGCACAATTCAAAGAATACAAATTCTATTTAAAATATTTATGCTCTATAAGACAATGGAATAAGAAGAATTATATTTATTTGTTGCTTAGGAAAATGGACGATTAGCAAGACTTGTTTCCATACATTTATATATTATGCAGTAAGGCAAATATAATTATCTAGAGTACGGTATGTAAAAAGAAAAAGAATTAACTAATAAATTGAAATCTGAGACAAGTAAAACATTTTAAATGTATCTGTATCTTGTACATTAGTTATATGACAAAGGGGAAATTAGAAACTATATTTAAGGTTTCAGTAATTTCATCTTCTTTTCTTTTTTGTATTTTTAAACAAAAAATAGTGAAAATTTTGGCACTTAACTCAGAGATTTAAATTCTTATATTGTTAAAATAATATAATGCATGTAAATGTAAATTAATGTTTTATATGGGTAATTTCTAATCAAAGATATACTGAGCACTAACTTTACAATCTTGCTAATTCCTTTGTGCACTTATTATGTTACTGTAGAAAATTAATATTTTTCTTATTGTTTTCTTTTTGTTTGTTCACTTTTTCTTTTAAAAATGATTAGTACATTTAAAACAGATATAGGGCAAAACATAAGCACTAAATGATCTTTTCTTTTTTGCAGATGGTGCTAGATATTTCTAAGGCAAATGAATTGTTTAAGAAATTGTAATCTGATCTTGGTTTTATTAAAAATGATCATAAAATCAGATTTGTTTATCTGACATACATTTGTTTTTTAATTTGCTTTCAAAGCATGAGACATAATGTCATGGTTCCAAAGCTAAGACCAACAAAATCAGAACTCCGAGGCTAGAGGTTTCCTCAAAGAACATATTTATTGGTTACAAAGTATCGGCACAATCAAAAGTGAAACCAAGTCTGCAAATGGCTACATTCCCAATAGAATGATTTGGCGGACTTTCTAACAAAACACTCAGCCCTCCAAGCTAACTGATAGAATGACCTTGGTTCCCATGGGAGCCAGAATTGTTTAGACTAGCAAAAATACTCCACACCCCCTCCCTTTCTTGTGGCAACCTAGAACGAGCAAGATGGCTTCAGCCAGGTTCATTGTAGAGTTGACACATAATTTATAACTTTATATATTTAAAGGCTGTAATGAAGGAAGCAGATATAATTGCATGACAAAAAGTTTTCCAGGACACTTTATTTTTTTATTTTTTTATTTACCATTAACTTATATGCCGCCCTTCTCCCCATGGGACTCAGGGCGGCTCACAGCATGTTAAAACAATATAAAACATTTCCCCTATAAAAACCAATTAAAAACCAAATATTTATAGCTGTGTCTTATTAAAATCATTAAAATTGTCCCTATTTAAAATTCACCCTAGGTCAGTCCCGCTTGCTGAAAAAGCCA